>NC_090725.1:26947692-26960192 GCF_036898095.1 Palaemon carinicauda | reverse complement strand
TTTGTGTTAGTTACTTCTTGAAATATGTTTCTTTTCATGACTTTTCACCCTTTGGACTCCACCTAGCCTGATCTAGTTGGCCAGAAGTCATAAAAAAACAACAGAAATTCATTCCCTCCTTACCTTGCAAATCGTGCTCTACCAGGCAGGGGACTGTCCCTGTTCTTCTCTTTAACGTATTCCTTACCATAGGTTTAGAAATGTGGCTACGATAGAGAATATACGTCTGGTGTTCTGTGTAAAAAGAAATTCTTTTTTGTCAAGGTGGTATTTTGAAGCCTTGATTTCATATTAGAATTATAAAATTTCTCATAAGTAGGTCAGTTTATTACAGACAAGGTAAACATTGTTAAAGTGAATGTACATGTTGGTAAAAAAATAGGATTCTCAAAACAATTGAGTATGTAGAATTAATATTTCATGCAGCTTTAATTAAATGAAAAATAGAAGCAGATCCTATGTGGCTGTGGAGAATTTTTTGTGTTCTGAGTGGGAACTTAGTCCGGGAAAGTCTCCTTATGACAGTTACGTAAAGTTCAACAGGGGAGGATAATGAGCACTTACTCTCGGGGCACAAACACCCTGCTAATACTTTACTGTCACAATTCACTAACCATCACTCTTAAATACAAAAGGGGAAATTTTACTGTCCAGAGGCCGGAGAACTCCACACGTAGAATTAGAAATAATTTATGGCCTACTCTAGCTTTGTCAGGTCTATAGTCATCTCATTCACAAGCTCTGTTCCGACTCCGTCCCAGCTACCCCAATGAGATGCTGGACAGGTGTTTTACGTTAATGTAATCAGACAAAATCCAAAATGGGAGCAGTGATGTAAAGTAGTTTAAAAGTTTAAAAATAAGGATCTTTACCTTCGAAGCAAATATATTAATGCAAAGTTCCTCGCTGTTACCACCTATAGACTTACTTAGGTTTACTCTTTAAATATTGGGTATTTTGTCCCGTGATCAACTATTCAATTCACACATTAAAATAAATGAGGGAGCAAAAATACGAGAGAGGTTTAATTAACCTAATATTGATTTATTCACAAATTTACATTAAAAGAAAACGGACATCTTAACAAAGACAAAATATCAAAAGAAATGCAAATTGAAAGCAATTTAAAATAATAAAAATGATGGGTTAGACACGTGGTCTGCAATAATTAATAATCAAAATGGGGTCGGACACGTGGCCCATGTGACCCAGAGACTGTGCTAGTCTCCAAGCAAGAAATAATAACATGAAAAATATTTACACACAATCCCACCGCACACAGTCCGAATAGTATAAAAGCCAGTTATTCTAAGCAAGTTAAAATTAGTCTAAGCTAAAAAATGGGGGATAACTAAATGGCCATTGATGTAGTACCTGCACTCCTTTGAAGATTAGTCCTATGCCCGTGATGGCTGTTGACCTGGTTGCACTTTGCACTCTTTACTGGCCCACCCCAAGAACCCTCGTTTGTGGCAATAGGTTTCCAGGTTCCACTCCTTCACTGTCTCCAGCCGGCAGCCACAGAACTCCTTGGTGAGTCACGTTTTGGGAGAGGGGGTGAGCCAGAGGTGCACAGGTTCACTGACCAGGCAGGTCAGTAGGCCAGGGCGGCTTCTAATCGAATGGGCCCGACACTAAGGTCGAGGAGATCACCTGGCTTCACCTTTCCAGACAGGTGAGGAGCATGATCCACACAGATCCATTGGGGTGCCATATCGGGACTTCAGGACAGGGCAATATATTGTTGCAAGGAGTGCAGAGGAGGAAGGATTTTGTACTAAATACTTTAGAGAAATCTTGCTGCTCTAAGGGAGTTTATATATACAACTATCCTACCTATTCTGGCTTGCTAAAAATTAATAGTTTAAATGATTAATTAGCAATGGACTGGTGCGATGGGCATACATCTTAAAATTAACAAACCTTAATTGGTATTGGGAAATATAAGATGCACTAATTCAGCAGTATTGAAATGTTTATCAAAATTCAATCTCAATTCAATTTAATCTCGACCCACGTACTTTAAGGAAAGAACCAACATACGCCAGGGTTACTAAGGCCCTTTGTTGTGCGTATCTACGCTGTGACGCCACGAGCATGGCGTGCGCCAGTCAACAAGTTTTAGTTTAGAATAGTCATCCCTATCTTTCTTTAAAGAAAACTAAATACAGGAGAGAATGTTTAAGGGGTAGCTATAGTATTAGTAGAATAGAGTTAAAAATATGATTGAAAGAAGAAGAGTGAAGAAAATTCTTCACAGTGGCCATACCAGTGCAACTCCATCGTATAAGATTTGTCTATATTAATATTTGTTTGTCAAGGTATATTGTCATTGATATTGTATGAGTGGTGGAACACGGAGCCAAATAGAAATTGAATTGAAGTTTTAAAAAAAAAAATTTATTTACAAAAATCTTGACCTCAATAAAAAGCAAAGATAGATCTAGGTCAGTTAGGTGTCTTATAGATGGCGAAGGAATTACCACACTTAAGAATACAACTATGGCATGAAGAGTTGAGCAGACTATGAATAAACATCGTTTAAACAGAAAATGCAAGAGGGTAATTTTAGGATGGTGAAGGGACTGTCGAAGAGGTAAAGAGGGATGTGAGTAAAACGCAGAAGGGCAAAGTACGAGGTCTACTAGAGGTGCAAATAGAAATGATAAAGGTACTTTTGTAGAGCGGAAGAAGGGATACTTGAGATAGGAGTAGAAAAAATAATGCTAAATGTACAAGAATAAAGGGTAATGGTAAATACTATTAAGCAGATGGGAGTTAGTATGGAGTACTGTATTGTATGATGCCTTTGTTATGATATTTACAGAAAAAAGAGGCTGGAAGGCAATTGGAAGCTTTGCTCTGCCTTTTTTAGACTCAGAGAAACCATTTCAAGTTTGAAATTAGAGTGACTTTACTCAAGGAATGGCACTTAACCCCTTTTTATTCGTGCTGGCCATGGATGTCACGAGTGATGGGAATAGGAATGAAAATCTATCGGAAGTGTTATATACAAATGATCTGGTGTTTATAACAGACTGAAGAATGATTGCGGAGAAGCGACGAAAGAAGAAAAATAGTGGAATTGCAACAGCCGTATGAAGAAGAAAAGAAGAAGATAATAGGAAACGTGCTGTTCAAGAAAGACGGAATAGAGAAAAGAAAAGAATATATCTATCAAATGTGGAAAAAAAAGAGAGAAGAAAATAAAAGAATTAGAATAAAGAAGAAAACCAAGGAGGTGCCGATGGAAAGGCGAATCCCTCCGCCCAACAACGTAAACGTAAACGTAAACATAGGGTAAGAGGGTGGCATGAATCTCTTGAATCGGGTAGCATGAAGTTAATGTGGGTATAACAAGTCATTTCGTCAAGCAAGTAGGAAGAATATAAAATATTTATACAGCGAAGGCCTCAATTTGAAATAGGTAGATGATTTTAAGTTCTTTGGATCTATTTCAAGCCGAGAAGGGGGTGGGGGTGTTTGTGAAACTTGGTTCGAAAGTAGGTTTAATGCAACCTGGGAGGAATGAGGTAGGTAGAATAGGTAGCCCGTGACAAAAAAAAAAAAAAAAAAAAAAAAAAAAAAAAAAAAAAAAAAAAATGAACTGAAAAAGTATTATAATATAATTAGATGATTGATGGTGTATGGTTAAGAAATGTGGGCATTAGTAAAAGGAGTAGGAACAGAAACTAGAACACACAGGAATGAGGATGTTAAAAGGAAATTTGGAGGACCTAATCTCTCTATGTGTGAGGCTGACGCATGTAGAAATCTTAAGGACATGGAAAGATAGTCATGATTGAGATGCCATTGGTATGAAGTAACGATGATTTAGGAGGAGAGATTGAAGCGGGCTTGATTAGAAGAAATAGCAGAAGTTATATCAGCAGGCAATCGACCCCTTTGTGTAAAGATAGCAGTGCAGATGAATGTGTAGATGAGAGACTGTTTGTGTCAGCTCTTAAGCTGTGGCTATAAAAAGGGACTCTTTCGTATTCGTTGACACTTCCACAAACTAAAGCTTTTATGTTATCAATTGCAGCTTACACATGTGTAGATGTATATCACGAACGTCGAGGTTTCAAGGTCTATTATTTTCCGTTCAAACACTTCAGCTAGCATTCGTAAATATTACAGCACATCAAAAACCATTACCTTCTGGTTCAAAATGTATTTTCCCTGATCAGATCTAGAGTTTAGTATTTTAAAACTGGGTTATTCGTATTTTCTTACAATAAATTGATTTGAAATAAGGACAGGGTGTCAAATGTGATGAGGCTGATTAGCACAGGGGTGCCGATTATATGAGGTTAGGTTATTATTTGGTTTTATTAGATAATGTTAATAGTCCTTTTAGATATAGCTGACATGACCTTGTCTGCCATGGTCTCTCTCCGAAGCTCAGATATCTAAGTCTAACTGAATTATCAATCAAGTCATTACAGTCGAAAGATTAAAAAAGATAGGAAATGTAGAGGCGGTAAATGGACATCCAAAATGCAAATATAACATCACCTTAACTGTAAACAGAGCCCATGACCGTATTGAAACACACACACAGTTGTTATTATTATACTATTGTTACTTGCTAAGCTACAATCCTAGTTGGAAAAGCAGGAAGCTATAAGCACGAGGGCTCCAACAGGGAAAATAGCCCAGTGAGGAAAAGAAATAAGGACACTGCAAGAGAAGTAATTAACAACCTAAATAAAGCATTTTAAGAACAGTAACAACACCAAAAAATCCTTCATATATAACTATAAAAATAAAAAAGAGGAAGAAAAATAAGATAGAACAGTGTGCCCGAGTGTACCCCCAAGCAAGAGAACTCTACCTTAAGACAGTGAAAGACCATGGTACAGAGGCTATGGCACTATCCAAAACTAGAGAACAATGGTTTGATTTTGGAGTGTCCTTCTCCTAGAAGAGCTGCTTACCATAGCTAAAGAGTTTCTTCTACCCTTACCAAAAAGAAAGTAGCCACTGAACAATTTCATTGTAGTAGTTAACCCCTTGAGCGAGGAAAAATTGTCTGGTCCTCTCAGTATTTTCAGGTGTATTAGGACAGAGGAGAATATGTAAAGAATAGGACAGATTATTCAGTGTATGTGTAGGCAAAAGGAAAATGAGCCGTAACTAGAGAGAGGAATCCAATGTAGTACTGCCTGGCCAGTCAAAGGACCCAATAACTTTCTAGCAGTAGTATGTCAACGGGTGGCTGGTGCCCTTCGTGTGTGCACGCGTGCTATTTAGCCTATGAAAGACTTAATATACAGGAAGTTACGATGATGAAAATAATGATGATAATAAATATAGCTATTTTTATCATTGTCATGACTTGACATTTATGGATATAGAGAATGGGGACCTCCATCATGAGGCTCAATACTACGCAGCACTCTAGAAGTTTTATTCCAGCTGTTACCAAGTTGTGGAATGATCTTCCTAATCGGGTAGTTGAATCAGTAGAACTTCAAAAGTTCAAAGTTGGAGCAAATGCTTTTTTGTTAACCAGGCGGACATGAGTCTTTTTATAGTTTATTTATGACATTTGTTTATGATGTTGTTAATAGTTTATATATGACATGTCTGTTTTGACGTTGTTACTTTTTTAGAATGATTTATTGTTAATTTGTTCTCTTCATTTATTTATTTCCTTATTTCCTTTCCTCACTGGGCTATTTTTCCCTGTTGGAGCCCCTGGGCTTATAGCATCTTGCTTTTCCAACTAGGGTTGTAGCTTGGATAGTAATAATAATAATAATAATAATAATAATAATAATAATAATAATAATAATAATAATAATAATAAAAATAAAATGTGGATGAAAGGTACTAAGATAAATTCAATAATTGAATGATTACTGCTTGACGGTAAACCTATAAACTAGTGAGAGTTCTTCAGTGCCTCCTGAAGAAAAAACCTCCGCTCAGAAAGGAACTTTATTGAAAAGGAGAGTCACCTTTTTCTCTTTTGAAGGAAAGTTGGGAGTTAGATTCTTTCATCACAAGTTTGTATATTTCTTATATAAGTTATCCAGCAAACTCTCTCGCTCTCTCTCTCTCTCTCTCTCTCTCTCTCTCTCTCTCTCTCTCTCTCTCTCTCTCTCTCTCTCTCTCTCTCTGAAGATGTCTTGGCTGGTTGGTCTAGATCCACCAACAGAACCGTCAGTGCCTCTCTACTTATATTGCTGTCCTTACAAGGAGGATAAACAACATAGGTGATAGCACATTCCCTTGGAGTACTCCACTGTTCACTTGAAATTCATTTGATAGGAATCCATTAACATTAACTTTGCACTTGCTCTGCTCACGAACAGACTTAATCAAATTTACATAATTAAGAGGAACTTCATAATAATGCAGGACTCTCCACAAAATTGGCTGGTGCACACTATCAAAGGCTTTTTCATAGTCCACAAATGCCATCAAAAATTTATTTCTATATTCTACAAATTACTGTATATGCCTTAAAATGAAAATTCCATCAGTTAACATTTTTTTTCCTCAATAGACAATACTCATCACACCATCAGCTCAGGGTCAGGTCGAGGCTTCGCCTTTGCATCGGCGCCTCTTGCTTACTTTTACTTACTTTACTTTTACGGGTTTATTTCTCCCCCTCCGTCAGACACTAAAAGTCTGTTCAGGCGGGCCTTGGTGTGTGAAAAAATAATTTCATTCCAGTTAATATTTTGCTCTGTATCTTATCAGTTATTTCGCTAGCATTTGTATTCAGGCTTAATAGTTTTCAGGTCACTATTATAACACTTTCTAAAAAGATAAGCCTTCACGTTTTTCTTGAAAGCTGCCACATTTTTGCTATTCTTGACATCGAGTGGAAGGTCGTTGAAGAGTCTCGGTGCAGCATAACTGAACGTTCTTCCTCCTATTGCATGATTCACACTAATTTCGAATAGTCGATGTGGGTCATCAGCGTGTCTAACTCTTACAGCGGCGCTGGTAGCTTCAGGGTAGGGGACCAAGCAATCACGAAGATATTTAGGCTTATCACTTGTAAGTGCTCTTGTGTCTTTTAGTTTTGTGTGTTCCTTATTTTCGCCAGTTTTTCTCATTTCATCCACATTTGTTGTAGTACACTTTTCTTACTTTCAATATTTTCTTCAAAGAAAAGGAATTTCCTAACTGTTTGTGCACTATCTTCTTCATATGGTTGTTGGAGCTCTATTGTTTTCTTCTTTTATCACTATACTGTGGACAATATAACATGAAGTGGTTGATGTTATTGTTTTTAAAATATTTTATTCTAATTTTTCATTAATTCTTTTATCGTTTATCTATTTCGTTTTTTCCTTTCCTCGCTGGGCTATTTTTCCCTATTGGAGCCCTTGGGCTTATAACATCTTAGTTTTCCAACTAGGGTTATAGCTTAGCTAGTAATATTAATAATAGCATTCTCTTCTATATAACAGAATACACACTTTATATCTCCACCTTGGTGCCTTTTATATATATATATATATATATATATATATATATATATATATATATATATATATATATATATATATATGTATGTATATATATATATATACATATATATATATATATATATATATATATATATATATATATATATAGATAGATATATATATATAGATATATATATATATATATATATATATATATATAGATATATATATATATATATATATATATATATATATATATATATATATATGTATATGTATATATATTTTCAAGCCCAATGTGTTTGTCTTTGCTCTGAATAATAAAATTGACGAAAATGTGTTATATACTTTCTCAGCCTCGATTTCACTTTTCCATGTTTTATACAAAATTAGACTATATTTTCCTTTGCTTCAATAAAACCGATGCAACCAGCGTGTCATCATCCAAGGAATCCATTTTGTCAATAACCAACAAGAGAAAGAGAGAGAGAGAGAGAGAGAGAGAGAGAGAGAGAGAGAGAGAGAGAGAGAGAGAGAGAGAGAGAGGGGGGGGGATTATTTCATAATGATGAGGCAATATATTTGTTTACAAGGGTGATTTCCGTACATATATTCCTCACAACATGACGTCATCAAGGCAACCCTTGCTAGGCGTAACTGCACTAAACTGCATTAAAAGATATTTCACCAAGTTGCGTTAAAATCTTGCAGATATATATACGATCGAGCGCGCAACATGACTTAACCCTCTTCGAAACTTTCGCCTATGTTGACGTGCTTAGTATGCTCTGAAACTTCAACATTTATGTGTATGTTTTTGTCTTTAGGATTAGGCTAACACATATAAGAGGCAGGGCCGTTAATACGTTGTTTATTCACTTGAAGAATTTACAGAGACCCTCAGTGTGTTACTTAAGAGTTTGAATTGTGAAAATTTGCAGTGGTTGAGTATAGAAAAGGTAATGTAACTGGTTATTTTCAGTCGTATAGAATATGATCTCTACATAGCAATTGAATATTTCCTAATTAATGTTTTTTGAAATGGAATAATTACAATTCCAACGACTTTTTATCGCCAATCTTAATGTTTTCCTAGTCCTATTTCGCACCACGGGACCTAAAAGATCTGTTTGCCGCATACTATTTTTTTTCTTTCTTTTTCTTTTAGGTATTTGGAGTATCGCACAATGTATTCCACGTTATTTGTTACATTCACATTATCGAAGCACTTAGAAAACAAGAACGTCTTCAGTTTCTTCTTGAAAGCCTTATTATCTAGTTTTTCGGATGTCTTGTACGTAATTAAGTATGATCAAGGGTTACACAGCAGACGAAGTTGATGACATAATGACATGGAAAGTTTATATGGTGTAATAATGCTTACCATGAAAATAACAACGATAACTAAATGAGGTCATGTGATAACTATCATTCTAGAGTATATATGCAGAATATCAATGGTAATTTCCTTAGCAAAGGGAAATAGGCCTACTGTATATAATACACACATTTCATCTCGCTCCACCTACAGTATCACTTTCCCTCAATGAAACATCGAAGCTCTTTTTTTTTATTACATATACAAACTCACAGGTAATCTTTTTGTATATCCTAGGGAAACTTTTAGAGGTTTATTTCTCGCCCTCCATCAAACACTAAAGGTCTGTTCAGGCGGGCCTTGGTGTATGAAAAAATAATTTCTTTCCAGTGAATATTTTGCTCTGTATCTTATCAGTTATTTCGCTAGCATTTGTATTCAGGCTTAATAGTTTTCAGGTCACTATTATAACACTTTCTAAAAAGATAAGTCTTCAGGTTTTTCTTGAAGGCAGCCACGATTTAAAGTGAGATTAACATATCGCTAAAATGACGTTTTGTTCCTTTCGATGTTCATCATATCAGTAATGGTGCATTATCCGAGTGACATGGCTGTCACATTTTTTACTTCTTTTCGTCAAGTTCAATCATGCATTGGTAGGAAAGTGTTCCAGTTTAGGATATGATAAAGGACAACATTTTATATATATTCTAGGAATAAAAAACACAAAGCTAAATTCTAGGTTCTCAACTTTTCACTACAATGGCATTAACTACATTACAATTCACACTCATGGAGGTTTTACTTGGTGTTTGATGTAGCAAGATTTCCTCAGGGGGCCAAACCGTTTGAAACACGTCGTAAAGTAAAACACCAATCTTGTATTTCTTTAAAGTAAAAATATTAATGTCATGAATGTATTATTCATAAAAGTAAAAAATATTGAATTGAAGTTTAAGAAAAAAAAAGTTTATTTACAAAAATCTTGAACTCAATAAAAAAGCGAAGATAGATCTAGGTCAGTTAGGTGTCTTATAGATAGCGAAGGAATTACTATGCTTAAGAATACAACTATGGCATGAAGAATTGAGCAGACTATGAATAAACATCGTTTAAACAGAAAATGAAAAAGGGTAATTTTAGGATGGTGAAGGGACTGTCGAAGAGGTAAAGAGGGATGTGAGTAAAATGCAGAAGGACAAAGTACGAGGTCTACTAGAGGTGCAAATAGAAATGATAAAGGTACTTTTGTAGATGGGAAGAAGTGATACTTGAGATAGGAGTAGAAAAGATAATGCTAAATGTACAAGAATAAAGGGTGATGGAAAATACTATTAAGCAGATGGGAGTTAGTATGGAGTACTGTATTGTATGATGCCTTTGTTATGAGATTTATAGAAAAGGAGGCTGGAAGGCAATTGGAAGCTTTGCTTTGCCTTTTTTTAGACTCAGAGAAACCCTTTCAAGTTTGAAATTAGAGTGACTTTACTCAAGGATCGGCACTTGACCCCTTTTCATTTGCGCTGGCCATGGATGTCACGAGTGATGAGAATAGGAATGAAGATCTATCGAAAGTGTTATATACAAATGATCTGGTGTTTATAACAGACTGAAGAATGATTGCGGAGAAGCGACGAAAGAAGAAAAATAGTGGAATTGCAACAGCCGTATGAAGAAGAAAAGAAGAAGATAATAGGAAACGTGCTGTTCAAGAAAGAAGGAATAGAGAAAAGAAAAGAATATATCTATCAAATGTGGAAAAAAAGAGAGAAGAAAATAAAAGAATTAGAATAAAGAAGAAACCCAAGGAGGTGCCGATGGAAAGGCGAATCCCTCCGCCCAACAACATAAACGTAAACGTAGGGTAAGAGGGTGGCATGAATCTCTTGAATTGGGTAGCATGAAGTTAAGGTGGGTATAACAAGTCATTTCGTCAAGCAAGTAGGGAGAATAAAAAATATCTATACAGCGAAGGCCTCAATTTGAAATAGGTAGATGATTTTGAATTCTTGGCCGAGAAGGGGGTGGGGGTGTTTGTGAAACTTGGTTCGAAAGTAGGTTTAATGCAACCTAGGAGGAATGAAGGAAGTAGAATAGGTAGCCCGTGACAAAAAAAGGCTAAGATGAACTGAAAAAGTATTATAATATAATAAGATGATTGATGGTGTATGGTTAAGAAATGTGGGCATTAGTGAAAGAAGTAGGAACAGAAACTAGAACACACAGGAATGAGGATGTTAAAAGGAAATTTGAAGGACCTAATCTCTCTATGTGTGAGGCTGACGCATGTAGAAATTTGAAGGACATGGAAAGAGAGTCATGATTGAGACGCCATTGGTGTGAAGTAACGATGGTTTAGGAGGAGAGATTGAAGAGGGCTTGGTTAGAAGAAATAGCAGAAGTTATATCATCAGGCAATCGACCCCTTTGTGTAAAGATAGTAGTGGAGATGAATGTGTAGATGAGAGACTATTTGTGTCAGCTCTTAAGCTGTGGCTATGAAAAGGGACTCTTTCGTATTCGTTGACACTTCCACAAACTAAAGCTTTTATGTTATCAATTGCAGCTTACACATGTGTAGATGTATATCACGAACGTCGAGGTTTCAAGGTCTATTCTTTTCCGTTTAAACACTTCAGCTAACATTCGTAAGTATTACAGCACATCACAAACCATTAACTTCTGATTCAAAATGTAGTTTCCATGATTAGACCTACTGTAGAGTTTAGTATTTTAAAACTGTGTTATTCGTATTTTTGAAATAAGGACAGGGTGTCAAATGTGATGAGGCTAATTAGCAAAGGGGTGCCGATTATATGAGGTTAGGTTATTATTTGGTTTTATTAGATAATGTTAATAGTCCTTTTAGGTATAGCTGACATGACCTTGTCTGCCATGGTCTCTCTCCGAAGCTCAGATATCTAAGTCTAACTGAATTATCAATCGAGTCATTACAGTCGAAAGATTAAAAAAGAAAGGAAATGTATAGGCGGTAAATGGACATCCAAAATGCAAATATAACATCACGTTAACTGTAAACAGAGCCCATGACCATATCGAAACACACACACACACAGTTGTTATTATTATTACTATTGTTACTTCCTAAGCTACAACCCTAGTTGGAAAAGTAGGAAGTTATAAGCATGAGGGCTCCAACAGGGAAAATAGCCCAATGAATAAAAGAAATGACACTGCAAGAGAAGTAATTAACAACCTAAATAAAGCATTTTAAGAACAGTAACAACACCAAAAATATCCTTCATATATAACTATAAAAATAAAAAAGAGGAAGAAAAATAAGATAGAACAGTGTGCTCGAGTGTACCCCCAAGCAAGAGAACTCTACCTCAAGACAGCGGAAGTCCATGGTACAGAGGCTATGGCACTATCCAAAACTAGAGAACAATGGTTTGATTTTGGAGTGTCCCTCTCCTAGAAGAGCTGCTTACCATAGCTAGAGTCTCTTCTACCCTTACCAAAAAGAAAGTAGCCACTGAACAATTTCATTGTAGTAGTTAACCCCTTGAGCGAGGAAAAATTGTTTGGTCCACTCAGTATTTTCAGGTGTATGAGGACAGAGGAGAATATGTAAAGAATAGGACAGATTATTCAGTGTATGTGTAGGCAAAAGGAAAATGAGCCATAACCAAAGAGAGGAATCCAATGTAGTACTGTCTTGCCAGTCAAAGGACCCAATAACTTTCTAGCGGTAGTATGTCAACGGGTGGCTGGTGCCCTTCGTG
>NC_090725.1:26697692-26942692 GCF_036898095.1 Palaemon carinicauda | reverse complement strand
TTTTTGAAATTGGTTGGCCTTTAGTAACATTATGAAAAAATTGGGCTTTAAATACTGTATTTTTTGGCCCTTTTTCTAATAATGCGTTGGCCTTTTAAAGCTGTGGTTGATTAGAAGTTGGCCTTTTCTCGTTGAGAACACCTGGCAACTCTGATGACGGTAGGGAACATCAGGGGTGCCATGCGTACGATAATTATCGTACATGTACGATTATTTTAGGTCCAGTACGATGTACGATACATACCTTAGGTATATACATATGTGTTTAATTAAACAATTATACTAAATTATTTTGAAATAAGTCGATCATGTAACTCCCTAATTATTATTTTGAAACTGTGTACGATAATTTTGGTTGAAAAAAACGACAATTTTAAGGCTCATGTACGATAATCCAGTGGACATAATCTGGCAACCCTGGGAACATGATGCATGTCTGCCATGTTTAGTTTTCGGTTACGACACGTTGTGTGCACTTGAAGCAACGGAAACGAAAACATCACGTATTTATGGTGGATTTGGATAATATCGTCTAGATTAAGGTAGAACAGCTACCAGGTATGTAATTATCACTGGAGATAAGTGAATGTTTAATGGTTGTATGAATCATGAGGGATTTCTGTAATAAAAGGCCTTGTTTGAATTGGCGCGCCTTGTATACAAGTCCCTACCATAATACCATAGGCTAGGTTAAGCCATTCCTTCGTCGTTAAGAATAATTCAGCGGAATTGATTATAAGACAACGGGTAGAGTCCTAGTTCTTAAAATTCTGTGTTTAATTGGTATATTTATGAGTATAGTTTGCTAATTTGTAGCCTATTTAACACTTGTCAAAAGTTATTTACACAGGCCGTAGTGTCTTAGGTACTTGGGACAAAAATGAAAGTGGCTGAATGCGATTTAATGGCTAGATGAGACTCAGGTTGCTTTGGACTTGATTTGATAGCAATACTGGTATCGTTAGAGAATGTTGGCCTATATCCTAAAAAATAAAATAAAAACCCTCGAAAACCAGTCTAAAGTAGGAAAAAATTGTAGATGAATCCCTCCGCCCAACAACTGAACTGAACTGAATGCTTAATTTTTAGCCAAATACTTGAACCGCACTTTTTCTAACTGGTTATTATTTTTTTTTCCAATATCTGACCATGATCATTGGCACAAACCATCTTTAGGAGCCTTTGTATAGTAGCGGCCAGTTTCTCCCTTGTGGATTAAAAATGGATATCATCTAAGCTTAATTTTTCCCCCAACCTAACCTACAAGTCATGTCCTTACCTAGGGACCTACCTAACGGGGGTGCTATTGCCCCCCCCTGCGACCCCCCGCACACTGCGGTAATTTAAGTAAACCGTAATCATATAAGCAGATGGCCGCTATCATACATACACCCCCATCATTATATGAGTTTTCCTTCCCAGTCCCTGGGAGCAGGTTGTTTAGGCTGAGTTTTTGAGGCTGCAACTCTTCCAGTCATCGGTAGTTTAGGCTGGAATTTGGAAAACTTTTCTTCATTTTAATATTTTAGTCCCATTTGAATGTGAGTTGGTCCTGGTAAGTTGGTGTGTTAGTGCACACAATCTAGTCTTGGGAAATACCACTTTTCACAGCCGCCCATTAATCAGTTAAGATACACCATTATCACATTTCCTGCGCTGCCACTTGTCACACAGCATAGCAGACCTTTCCGTGTCCATGATTTTGAAAGTCGGCTAATGATTTCATCATGGGTCTACATAAAATATAAAATTTTCGGAAATTTTCAAGTAATTGTGAATAAGGTATGCACAAAATCCATCAACGGTGTTCCTAAAGTAAACAATGGACTAAGACAATGGCATTGGTCTTCACATTTTATTAGATCTAGAAGTAAACTATTTTACTCCAGCTTAAAGTTTTACTGTATTACAGATTCACATTTTAAACAGAAAATATGTTTTCCTGTCGTAAATAACGTGATTTGATTGAATTTGACCTTCATTCCAACTGTAAACAAACAGAACAACCAGTTCGACTAACTAAGTAGCTGAACTGGTTGCTGTTATTACGGATGAAATGAAGATGAAAACCAGTTAAATCACGTTATTTTCTACAGGAAAACATATATTTAATGTTAAAATGTTTAAATATAATGTCTTTTATATATATAGTTAAAATGTTTAATTATAATGACTTGTTCAAATTCAGTGTCAGTTCACTCACGTATGTACTGTGCGCTAACATTAGCAATGTTACACAACTGTCAGACAAACGTTACCAACATTACAATGGCATTGCTAACGGTAGCAATGCTACTATAATAATAGCATGCGTATTTTAAAGCATTTTTCCATATACCCTTTACACAGTATTTAAAAAGGTACAAAAGGGTACAGAACCTAACAAACCCACCTAACAAACCCACCTAACCTAACCTAGAAGTTCCCAGGTCACAACCTCTACACGGGGCAAGCCCCCGGACCCCCTTCCCAGGTCACAAACTTGTACTGGCAAGAGGTAATGTTGAGCTTCGCACCCTAAAAACATTAAAATTAAAGAAATGAATGATTTACTTTTATGACCTGGATCGGCGTTTCTTCTTGGTTTTAGATATCTTAGTTTGGGTATTGCAGTAATATACGTGAATGTCTTTCCTGTACGATAGGAGGGAATGGCACTTGGGGCACTGTAAACGTTGAGGTATTACATTGTGTGATTTAAGGAAATTATCAACATTGGATGTCGTATAAAAAAAATCACCATGAAATTTAGCAAATGCTTTAAGTATGGAACACTGCAGCCGTTACAAGTTTTTACAACTTCCTCCATCGAAAATACGAAAAAAAAGCTCACTTGAAATAACAAACACCTGACTAGGACAAAGGTTTCCACGGAAAAGGATTTGTTGGGAGGGGTATGAAGAAACCATGTAAAGAGATAAGGGAAGGGGGAAGAGAAATATTAACCCCCACCCCCCTGTGCAAAGTTTCCATACGCTTGGGTTCGTGATAGGTTAATAGGAAAACAACGGAGTCTAGAGAGTAAACATAAATGAACTAGAATGGGAAACTTGTCCAGAGCAAGTATTTATGTGAAATCGGGGCGTGACAAGGTAATAACAAAATATATAAAAGTAATATAGCAAGATAAAATGGAATGTATTATAAATGATATTTAATGGGAATATAAAATCGGGTGATTTTATAAGGTATCGGACAATAAAACGAGTAATATTGCGGTCAAACGTAATATGTATATGAGGGTATTACCAAAAAGGAATGGTATAGTTGTACTGGATCAAGTTATATACTTGAATAAAGCGGGTGAAGTCGAATAGTCATTTTTTGTGGGTAGAGAAGAAGAAATCCTATTGGTGGGGATGGAGTCTATGCGCAGGGGGGAGGAGATTATGCGCAGAAGGTTGAAGCCTGCTATGTACAAATGAACGAATGGGCGCTTGGTGTGGCCGAGCCTTAACCGCTTGAGCGGGTAGGCTTGGGGTTACCCAGCCGCCGCTATATATACTCTCACAGCAGTGAGACGTCACTTTTTCTTTTGGCTCGGTAGAGATCGAACGTGTCTTCTCTCTCCCTGACTGTCATTGTACTTTTGATTTTGCTTTCTCTTTTCAGGTGTGCATGTTCTCTCTATGATCACCTTCATGTGATTGTGTCCAGGGCGCATGGTGCCCATACTTCGATCTTTTTCCCTCAGGGGCGAGGAAAGCGCATTCTTCTTCTTCACGCACCCCCAAATCTCTTTCTAAAGCTTCTTCTCTCTTGCGCTCTTCTGAGGGACGACAGAGTAGGAGCGCAGACAGACTAACTTCTTGGAAACCTCGGGTTATTGGGGGTTGTTGTTGCTTCCCCCTAGTGTAGCAATTTCTCCTCCAGCCGTTGACGAGCCATTCTCCCTTCCTGATTTGCTGTATGTGTTGTCGTACTTAGGGATTTCAGGACCCCCTTTGAAGGAGGAGCTGCTACGCCTTCTTCAGCGTGGTGCCAGGAAGGACCCTTCTCCGAAGCCGTCGACATCTCATGCTCTGGAACTATGCGAGGTCCATCTTTCGCCTTCTCCTGGCACTTCCTCACGTGGACGAGGTGATCGCTTGGGTTCGCCTCTCCAACGACCCCCTACTGACGATGAACCCTCTCTCCATCCTGGAACCTCGTCGTCCCCTAACCTTCAACCCTTTGTTTCTCCCCATAGGAACCCGTAGGTTGCGGGCGTAGATCTTCTGGGGACCAGTGCTTCCACCATCGGCAGCACCAAAGGACAAGCATCGCCATCGCCTCGCCCTTCTGGACACACTTCCCCTGATCGCTGTTCGGGACGATCTGAACGTTCTACTTCTTAAAGGCGCTCACGCTCTAGAGCCTTGCACTCACGAGACCGTAGGTCTCAACGCTCTCCTCGGAGGTGTTCCTCTTCACGAAGACGAGTCTCGCGATCGCGTTCTACACTATAACAAGCAAAGTTTGGAACTAGGTCCAGACGCTCGCGTTCTAGATATTTTCGACCTAGATCACAAGAATGACGCTCCTGTTCACGAAGGCGGCGTTCATGCTTGCGAGGGTACCGTTCGTGAGATAGGCATTCGTAACGTTCACGCCATTCTCGAACAAGAGCTAGACGCTCACAATCATCTAGACGTAGAAGTAGATGTAAGCGCATGCGCAGTCTATCAGCGCGTAGCCCCTCAACAAGACCGTCTTCCAAACGACCTCGGACTTGCCCTGATGAGGAGAATGCTCATTCCTCAAACAGGCGTCCAGCTAAACCTACACTGCCTTTCACCGTCTGGGGAGTCTTAGCAAAGCGTTCGCCTATGCAGCACTTGGAGATACGTCCCGCTGTGACACGTTCTCCAACTATAGTAGTTCCTACTCAGAGGCCTCTTCTGCCCGTTGGACGTAGGTGCTTCTCTGGGTTCGCTAACGTACCTATTAGTCCAGACCTTCCTTCGCGTCCGAAGGAATGTGTTCTGCCTCAGAGGTTATCACCTCTGTTGACTGGATCTCCTAGAGTTCCACCTAAAGGACACTGTCCTAGGATTGATTGATTGATTTAAAGTCTTCAGGCATCCTGACATCTAAGGTCACTCCTAGGAAATTTCATTGTTTACTTAGAGGATCAGAGCTTCCTCCATGGGTGAATACATTCATCTTCACCCTCCTGAAATCTCTGAACGTGGCTCCTCGACCGTCACAACCTCCGACTGTTCCAGTCAAGGCCACCCCTAAGATACCCCTGGAACCCTCGTCGATTTCATCAGTTGGGAGTCAGGACCCTAGAAAGAAGTCAATGGCAGAAAAAGTACGCAGATCACCTCCACCCCGATTCCTTGCTGAAGGTCCTATTCCATCTGACTCTTATATAGCCAACTTACCCTTTGTGGCAGTGAAGGTAAAGGAGGTCATCACTAAGAGACAGAAAAAGAGGATGAGAGGTGTAACACCACCTCACCCCGACATCATCCATCCAAGGACGAGTAGGAACATGGGCTCGCCCAAGGAGATCACGATCACGGTGGGACAATATCAACATGTACGCCTTTCCCCCGTTTTGTCTGATGAGAAGACTGCTCAACAAAACCAGTGTGTCCAAAGATCTAATAATACCCCTTGTAGCTCTGCTATGGCATCATGCAGAGTGGTTTCCGGACCTCCTGCAACGTCTAATAGATCTACCGAGAACTCCCTCCACGACCAGATCTACTCTAACAACCACACGAACATCTTCCACAAGACCGGGCAGTCACTTTGACTTCACGCATGGAGACTCCAGCGTCTCCTCTCTCAGATGGGCTTTTCACGACAAGTTGCAGATCAAATGTCTGGTTACTGTCCATGACCCCATTGCTTTCTGCGAGGGAGCAGAAGGTGTTCATACAAAACAACAACCTCTATTACTCTGTATTGCACAGGCCGTTAGTACTGTATACTCACTTTGTATATTTCTGCGAGGTGTCAAAGTTTTCCTTAGACCACAGTCATATGCTGTACTAGGTAAAACCAGGTCACTGTCCATGCCAGATCTAGGACTTCCACCCACCTAAGAATGAGTCATACACATAAATAACGGAAGGTTTGTTAGTATGGGAACAAATGTAAAATTTGGATATAATTTGTATTTGTTCCAACACAAATACTCACCGAGAACTACTTTTCTTGGAGTCACTTGGTGATCTCTCTTTCTCGACCAAGGTTTTTCGCGCCGTTACCCCCCTACTCCGTTCTCTATATAGGCCTACCCCCGCCGCCAGAGAATGCGCCCTGAGGGCAGGATTAGGGCAGGTCACTGCTTCTCTGGGTCAGCGTCCTCATTAAGTTCCTTGGTCGTGAGGTGTTCACACCTCACTCTCGTCTCTCTCGATCCTTTGTGCGCGTTTAGTGTTCCACGTGTTCCCAGCGTGGGGACTTGTGTTTTTTCGCAGTGTGCTTTCCCAAGTGTTCCTGTGCGTTCACTTTTCAACTGTGTGCTTACCCGGTGTTTGATTCATTTCCTTAAGTGCTTGTGTCGTGCGTTATGGAACAGCTTCTTGGCGGGCGGCCTGGCCGAACCAGCCCAGCTGGTGCGGCCTTCGGGTCAGAAGGAACGGTTCCCGCTGTCGGGTCAGCCCACGGGAACCGCATCCTCGGCACCCAGAGCCCTTGGGCCGACGAGAGTCCCCGCTGAACCAGCGTTGCCTGCGTTAACCCAGGCCCCTGGTGCGGACGTCCCCGCAGATGAAATCCAGTACCTCGGCAGGACGGCGCCCCTGGCCCCAAAGAGCTGGACGTCCAGTCGGCGTGCCCGGTAACCCGGCTCCCCGGCCCCAAGCCGAGACCTCGGCTGACGGAGAGGAGGGCTCCCTGACGGAGGACTCCATCTATAGGAGAGTGGTTAGCCTTTTCAGAAGGCACCACAAGTACCGGAACCTGTGACTACGGATGAAGTTTCCTGGAAGTCAAGCCTTTTTGAGGATCATGCAGACTCCTCCCAACCTAAGACGTCCCTAGCACTTCCTCTAACCCGAGATCTAGTCCTAGAGCAGGAGTATGTCGGCAAGGTAGTGGCCAGCAATGCCGGGGTCCCCCAACCTTTAAGGTGGGGTCAGCAGTAGACATCCTTAGTCAAGGCGTTTCAGACAGTAGAGCCTCTTCGGCCCCAGTCTGGTTCTCGCCAGCAGAAGCCTCCATGATGGAGAAAATGTCGAGGGACTTAGTAAACGTCTCCTCTTGGCTAGACTGGTGGGCTTACACTTTGGGAGGTGTACAAGCCTCCTTTGACCCCGAGGACCCTGTCCAGCAAGGCCTACGGAGGGACCTCATTACCTCCGGGGGTAAAACCCTTAGGTTATTGACATATCAGTCTCTCGCACTAACAGCTAACTGGGTGTTCTGGAAGCGAGACACTGTTCTGGCGAAGGTGTCTTGGAAGGTACCAGACAGGGAGACGCGAGCCATTCGCAGCTTTCCCCTGTGGGGAGAGTCTCTGTTTCCTCGGAAGGAACTAGAAGCCATAATGGAGAAGGTCTTGAAAAAGAAGGAGGCTAACGTCCCCAGACCTACGACTCCTAGGAGACCGCCCTATAAGAGGTCCGTCTCGGATAGTGCCGCGACACCCCAAGCCTCTACCAGCACTACGAGGAGAGAAGCCCCCCTCTTCCTCCTGGTCCGCAACGCCTCAGCCCCCCCGCAGGGGAGCTCCAGCGCCTTCATGCTCCTTCAGGTCGGGTTACTCCGCCTCTAGGAGAGACAGATCAGGCCGCCCCTCTAGAAGAAGATAAGAGTGGGAGGCCCCCTATCCCCGCCCAACCCTCGGGTTGGAGGATGACTCAGACGTCATTGGCAAGCATGGAGGGCTCAAGGAGCAGAACCTAGGACAGTGTCCGTACTAAAGACTACAGACTTCCGTTCCTAACGGAACCACCCCTGCTTTTTCCGGCCAACCGGATAGAATGGCTAGATCCCAAAGACCCGTTAAAGAGGACCGCCCTTCAAGAGGAGGTGTCGTCCATGCTAGAGAAGGGTACCATGGAAGAAGTTCTTCTCCCAGGGCCAGGTTTCTACAGTCGCCTATTCCTGGTGGAGAAAGCGACCGGGGGGTGGAGACCGGTTATAGATCTGTCAGCTCTCAACAGGTTCGTCAAGAAGACGGACTTCAAAATGGACACTCAGAATTCAGTCCTGCTGTCCTTGAGGGAGAAAGATTATATGATGACCATCGACCCCAAGGACGCATACTTCCAGATTCCGGTCCACACCTCGGGTCGGAAGTTCCTCCGGGTGAAATAGGGTTCCCAGATCCTGCAATTCAGGACCCTTTTCTTTGGTCTGTCAACAGCGCCCCAAGTGTTCACGAGTCTCTCCACGGCTGTCGCAGTGGGGGCTCACGAATGAGGCATCCGCCTTATCAGATACCTGGACGGCTGGTGGCTTCTTTCCGCCTCAATGGTCCTCTTGGAGGGACAAGGGAGAAGTCTCATCCAGTTTTGCAAGGATCTGGGGGGCGTAATCAACCCGAAGTAGTCAAATCTATCCCCATCCACCGGAATGAACTACTTGGGAATGACATTAGACATCATTCGGGGAAAATTTTCCCTTCGGAGGATAAGATAAGAAACCTCAGGCACATTAGTCAGCCGTTCCTGTCAGAACACCCCAGGAGGGCGAAAGACTGGCAGAGGCTGATAGGTCACCTGGTCTCATTGGAGAACCTAGTTCCCCAAGGGAGGGTAAGGCTCAGATCCATCCAATGGAATCTCAGGAACCTCTGGTGACAGACGGATTCGCAGCAGGTGCTAATCCCAGTCCTTCCAGACACGAGACCCTCCCTAGAATGGTGGCATTGCCAGTCGAACTCACTCAAGGGGACGACCTTCGGGACCGGCCCTCCCGAGTTACTACTGTTCACAGACGCCTCCAACCAGGGATGGGGAGCCCTTCCCCTCGACGAAACGGCACGAGAGACCTGGTTGGAAGGGGAGAGGCAACTCCACACAATGTCCTGGAGTTGGAAGCAGTCCAGAAGGCGTGCCTACACTTCGCAAGTCTGCTAAAGGGGAACACCGTGGCGTGGATGTGCGACAACGCCACGGTAGTGGCATACATAAAGAAGCAGGGTACTCGTAATCGAAGGAGTTGTGCGATCTCACCATAGAGAGTCTAGATTGAGCGGAAGGAAATCAAGGGGTGATGTTAGCAAGGTTCATTCCCGGGAAGAAAAACGTTCTGGCCGACGGCCTCAGCAGAATGGGCCACATAGTAGGGACAGAATGGTCCCTTCTCCCAGGAATAGCCAAGCTCATCATTCGACGCTGGGGTTCCCCGGTGGTTGACCTCTTTGCAACAACCTCAACGCCCAACTCCCAGTCTATTGCTCCCCTGTACCAGACCCGAAAGCATCCTTAGAAGACTCTTTTCAGCACAAGTGGGACAATCTGGATGTGTACGCCTTTCCCCCTTTTCACGTTGATAAGACAAGTGCTCAGCAGAGTAAAGACGGCCCGAAACCTAAAGATGACTTTGGTAGCGCCCTGGTGGCCGGAGAGAGAGAGTGGTTCGCGGATCTAAAAGACCTATCGAGTCAACCGCCGTGGCCTCTGTCCGCCAGGTCAGACCTTCTGCACCAGCCTCACTTTCTCAAGCTCCACGACAGGCCACTCTCCCTACGTCTTCACGACTGAAGACTAAAGAGCGGCTCCTGAAGAAAGAAGGATATTCTTCCTCTACGGCTAAGAGAATGTCCCTATTCCTGAGAAAGTCGTCAACCGCAGTCTACCAGACAAAATGGACCTCCGTCGCGAAGTGGTGCTCTGAGAGGCACATTAGACCTCTTAAGGCCTCTGTCCCAGACATAGCAGATTTTCTGGTGTTTCTCAGGGACAAAGCAGAGATGTCAGTACCAGCCATATAAAGGGGTTCGGGCTGCCTTAGGCCAAGTCCTCCTCCTGAAGGGCATCGACCTGGGGGCCTCGAGAGACATAGCGATGCTTGTCAAAAGCTTCGAGCAGTCTTGCCCCCCTCAGGCGGGAAAGGTGCCCCAGTGGGACTTAGGCAAGGTCCGGAAGACGATGTGTCGTTCCCCCTTTGAACCCTTGAAGGATATCGTGGACAAAGATCTCACCCTCAAGGCCGTCTTCTTGCTGGCCTTGGCGTCCGATAAGAGAGTGGGAGAGATCCATGGTTTGTCATTCGACGTCTCTCACTCCGACCAGGTATCAAAAACCTCTTCGGGTTCCACAGGTGTTAATAGGAAGCAAGTTTCCAAGAACACCATTTCCTTCTGGCTGAGACAAGTCATCGCTAGAACCTATGAAGAGGATAAAATGGCAGTGCCAGGCACTCCCCGGACCCATGACATCAGGGGTCTGAGCACCTGCTTGGCCTTTGAGAGAAACATGGCGGTGGGGCAGATCCTACAGGCAGGCACTTGGTCACACCAGTCAACCTTTACTGCCCACTACCTCAAGGATTATTCAAGGAAACCCTTGGACGGGTTCTCCATTGGGACAGTCATGGCCGCCCTCCAGGGTGTGTAGCGGTAAGGCCAGAGGCTGTCCCCAACGATGAACACATTCTTCGCGGCTACATCCGGAGGGAATCGTCAGAAGAATTTTTTAAGAGGTAAATCATAGATAATAGCGTAAGGTTGCGCAGTTACCCTCACTCCCGCACTCTGATAGGCCCCCGCATTCCATAGCCCTCTAGGCACTATGTGTCGAGTCAAGTGTCAGAATAGCACTCCCGCCTCCTAAAGTATAAGTCTCCAAGAAAAGTAGTTCTCGGTGAGTATTTGTGTTGGAACAAATCAAAAATTTTAAATAATTTTTATTTTTCCTAACATACTCACCGAGAACTACTTTTCGGGTAATGGCCCTCCCTTCCGTCCCCGAGTGCCATCCTTCCATTGCCAAGTTGGGCTAAGCGACGAACTTAATGAGGACGCTGACAAAGAGAAGCAGTGACCTGCCCTGATCCTGCCCTCAGGGCGCATTCTCTGGTGGCGGGGGTAGGCCTATATAGAGAACGGAGGAGGGGGGTAACGGCGCGAAAAACCTTGGTCGAGAAAGAGAGATCACCAAGTGACTCCAAGAAAAGTAGTTCTCGGTGAGTATGTTAGGAAAAATAAAAATTATTTAAAATTTTTTATTTTTTCCTAACTAATACAAACCTGGAGTTATTTATATAAATTGGCCCGCCATCACCTGTTCCCCAGAAGTCCAGCCTGCAATAAAAAGTGACGTCTCACTGCTGTGAGAGTTTATGTAGACGCGACTGGCTACCTCCCAGCCTACCCGTTCAAGCCGTTAGGCAGGGTTGCCACCTCGCAATTAAAGTAATGGCTACTTTCCAGCTATGCTGAAAGATAATCCACATAAATAACTCAGGTTTGTATTAGTTAGGGAAAAATACAAATTATCTCCAAATTTGTCATGTTGGGGTTTCTGATAAGGGAAGCCCCACCCCTTGTCAGCACACTGACACACCACTTTTGACTTCAGCCTCTTAGGTGTACAGATATAATCTCAGTGCTCTTACTTTGGCTTTTTGATCTTTTCTTTTCTCTTTCCAGTGAAAGTGTGTGTGGTGAGGGTGAAATGGTGGGCGGCATATGGGGTGAGATAGTAGGTGGCATATTAATCACAGTTGTGTTCTTCCTCAGAAACGAGGAAATTCGTTGGCCCTCTTCTTTCTTCTTCTGGTAATGCAACCGCTGATTCTCCGTCTCCCTTCATCAGGGTAACTAAGATAGTGATATTGCCTTTGAGAAAATAACAAAAGAATAGTTGATAGTGGCCCACATAAGTGAAGTAGCGATATCTCGCACAGCTCCTCACTTCATGATGTGTAGGAAATCCCCTTAGGGCATAGAAGGCATTCCATCAAATTACTGCAAGTCCTTAGTAATTAATAAGCTGGTATCTTCCCTACAGCCAGGCAGAGGTACCCAAGGAGAACCACCTGTCTTGTCAGTAGTCTCAGGACCAAAGACAGTGGAGATACTGATGACGACAATTTCGAAGGAAAAGCGACCTTGCACCCCTTTCTTAAATAGTTCAATCTATTCGACTTCTCCATTTATAGAGAATTTTTCTTACTTTGAGGTCTGTTTTCTGGTCTTATAGAGCAGGGAACCCCACTCTCTACAGGACCTCCTCAGTTATTTTATCATGTTTGTTCGAAAGCATTCAACATTTCACGTGTATCCCAAAGGAATACGAAGATATACATTGTGAAACTACCTGTGCGCGCTCATGAACATGCAGAACTATCTTATACACCCACACAAGTTGGCGCTGGCACTTCGGACAGAATTCTCCAACCATTGGAAACACTTGTGTTTAGAAGGACACTCTCTTCCTTGTATAACTTTATTTAGTCAAAAGTATGACTGATGAGTCACCTGGAACACGGAAGATAGAAGCATAAGTAATACCTAGAAGATAAAAAACATAAGTAATTGATGAACTGAGGTAAGTGCCATACAGTATCTATGTATCTCCCTTCCTTAACGGGGGGAGTTTTAAAGGGTACGAATGAAACTGACGGGCTGGAAACAGCAACTTGTGAAAGTGCTGTAATAGGCTTGATTGCCAAAATATAAAAACATTGATAGTTTTTGGAGCACTAGATCAGTTCACATAGCCTCGTTAAAAATTATACATGTGACGAAGGCCATTCGTTAACGACACTTCTATACCCTTAATATAGAGACTTCATCTCTCTTCCACTGGTTTTTATTATTGTGACCCACTGAAGACCCTGGGCTTGAAGTGAGTAGTCACATTGATCCATAAAATGTTGTCTTAATGGCAGCGTTTCCCTAATGCCTGGTTTGTTATGAGGCATAAGACGCCTCAGGGGTAATAGTAACTTAGTAACTGGTGGCCCACTTATGGACTCTGGTGAGGATGGACCCGATGAAGTGGTGACTGGTTCTTATTGATCCGGCAACTACATTGGAGTTGTAGCTGTTGGTCCTTGGGTTGTGAGATGTGGAGTTGTTGGCTCTGTATAGGGGTCTTTTAACTGTAGCTGGTGTAGCTGGTGTAGCTTCTGGCTCAGGTGGACCTTCTGCAACTTCAGTCATGGTAGGTTTGGTGCTTGCGAGTTGGTTGAAGCCGGTTCTGGAGGGTGTGCGAAGTACTGGATCAATCCTATCAGGAGAAGGTTGGGAAGGTCAGAATTTCTTAAGGTGAGTGTCACTACCTGATCCATCGACCCAAATAGCATACTGATGGAACTGGCGGACCTTGATAACAACTCCAGTGCAGTCCCAGTGTCTAGGATGATTGCCCACCAGGTTCTGTAAGTACACATGATCCCTTACTTTCTGTGGTGGCAGTTGTGTGGTACATAAGGACCACTTCTCACATTCTCGTGAGTGGCGCTTTGTTATGGTCACTTCCCTGTTCTTCATTGGTTCTTGCCATGTGTTGTGAGGCCCAATATCTACCCAAGGGGATGAGAATGGGGCCTCTGATAGGTCTGCCAAATAGGACCTTCACGGGCGAGGTCTTCGTTTCCCGGTCTACCGAGTTCTGTTGGGTGGTTGAGAAGAGTTCCCACTTTAGTTCTTATATAAGTGTAAAGTCCTTTAAAATTTCCTTGGAAAGTAAAACAGGATAATTCTCCTTTCAACACCAACACTGCTATGTATACATGTACATGTTTTACCATATAATAAGAAAGAAGCAACGTATACGTCTATGTAATTCTTTGTTCCTAACCAAGCAAAGCAGATTTTATACACCAGGGGTGGTTTAAGGCAATGTATTGTTTACCAGAGTTGCTGATGCTCCACCCATTATTCATTTCTGCCAGTAAATATGTGATAGATGTCATATCATCTTCGTATGAGGTATGGGCAGGGCTTTCTTGAATACTTAGCCAGTGTTCTTCAGGCAGACATTTCTGAAGGATCATCGTAGTTTTTTTGTAGTAAATGGCTTAAATTCAAATTCTAAATGATTTTTTTTTTCATATTTTCGTCCTATTTCTGAATTAGGGTTTTGAGTACCTGCCAGATAGCTCAGATGAGGATTACAGTGCTAGGGATGATAGTTACTGGTATTATTGTCATATTATTTTTGCTACTATTATCATATCATTATTATTGGCTGCAAGTGAATGTTGATATACTGGTGATTGAAGGGGGTTCTCAAGCTGTATGCTGTTGATATACTGGTGATTGAAGGGGTTTCTCAAGCTGTATGCTGTTGATATACTGGTGATTGAAGGGGGTTTTCAAGCTGTATGCTGTTGATATACTGGTGATTGAAGGGGGTTCTCAAGCTGTATGCTGTTGATATACTGGTGATTGAAGGGGGTTCTCAAGCTGTATGCTGTTGATATACTGGTGATTGAAGGGGGTTCTCAAGCTTTATGCTGTTGATATACTGGTGATTGAAGGGGTTTCTCAAGCTGTATGCTGTTGATATACTGGTGATTGAAGGGGGTTCTCAAGCTGTATGCTGTTGATATACTGGTGATTGAAGGGGGTTCTCAAGCTGTATGCTGGGGTAGGTTGCATTGCAACAGAGGAGTAGATAAGGGGTTCAAGTACAAGAGTTTTGTGTGTACTAGGAACAAATTTTGAAGTTACACTTCCTGCTTCAACCATCCCGCTGGTCCTAGGTTTAAGGTTAAAGTGACTACCCAGTAGTTTGTGCGGTGGTTGTAGCCTTCTTGTCACCCACCAGTAACTACTGACACCTCGTTCTAAATTTTAACAGAAGACTTCCACCTACACTTGAAACACATGCCTGTTAAATGACTGAAGTTTGTATAGTTACGAAAAATACAAATTACTTTAGATTAATATTTTACTCTCGTTCTTACTTCATGTAGTTTAAACTATCATATAGAGAGATATGGTTGTCTGTATATTTGGTCTTTAACCCTTTTACCCCCAGGCTATTTGGAAATTTCCAATCCTTAACCCCCAGGGGGTTATTTTTTTCCCAGCACATTTTGCAGTATATTTTTTTTAAATTGCTCTAACAGCCTTAATTTTTTGTCATAGAGAGGTCAGGTTGGTCTCATTCTCTTGTAAAATGCCTGAAATTTTTCAAAAAATTATCAAAAATATGAAAAAAAAATTTTTATAGCATTTTTTTTTGCAAGGACGTACCGGTACATCCATGGGGGTAAAGGGATGGCTTTTGTGAAATGTACCAGTACGTCCTTTGGGGGTAAAAGGGTTAAGCTGGAATGTATTAGGCAGGGGGTTGCCATATAATTTTTCATACTGTCTTCCTTTATTGATTTTATGAAAATAAAGCAATAATATATTGATTCTGTGTTTCAGGATGTTTGGTCAACCGCGCCCCGCCTTTGGTGGGACATCAACGGGATTTGGAGCCAGTTTCAGCACTCCTAGCACAGGTTCCACGGGATTTGGGAGTAGCTTTGGAAAACCAGCATTTGGGAACCCTGTAAGTATCAACCACTAGAAAAAAGTGGTTATTTACCTAAATTGGTTTTGTTCCAACACGGAGACTTATCTCAAACTACTTTCTTAGGAGATACCTGGAATCTCCTCTCATCCTACCAGAGTTTTTTCAGTTCATTTACAGTATAGAAGAATGTGATTTTTTTCATTTTAATATACTCTTAAATGTACCGGTAATTCAGTATTTTGTAATTTACCTTCCCAAACTTTGTTGCAAAAGTATATGTTTTGATATGTGTATGTCTGTGTGTTTGTGATTCGCATAATTCAAAAACTATTTGACCGAATCTCTGGAAATTTGGTAAGATGATTGGCCATGATCCCAGGATGAGTCTATTAGAATTTGGAAGTGATTGGGTCAAAAGTTAAGGCCAAGGTCACGAAAAGGTGAAAAACGAATCACTAAACTCAAACTTTTTGACCTAATCTCATGAAATTTAGTGGGATGATTGGCCATGATCCCAGGATGAGTCTTATTAGAATTTGGAAGTGATTGGGTCAAAAGTCAAGGCCAAGGTCACAAAAAGGTGAAAAATGTATTCCAAAACTCAAAATTTATTTTGACTGAATCTCATGGAATTTCGTGGGAGGATGGGCCATGATCTAAGGACAATTTGAATAGATTTTGGGAGTGATTAGATCAAAGGTCAAGGTCATGAAAAGGTAAAAAATGTCTTTTTGCTATATCGTGGTCAATTGTTATTCCATTAGCATGAAACTAGGGCCCAAATGTGCATACAGTAATTCAATTCCTTATCTTATGATATCAATGCCCTTGTTTATTCATGTTTGTATGCTTGTTATTTTTCAATATTAAACTTACCCGATAATCATGTAGCTGTCAACTCCGTTGCCCGACAGAATTCTACGGGAGGGATACGCCAGCTATCACTATACTAGAAGGGGGTGTACTCACAAGCGCCACCTGTGGCCAGGTACTACAGTACTTGTTGTTGTCGCCACCTCACTTTTTCCTCTGTCGTGCTTCCGGCTAGACGTTCTTGGCTATTCGCTATACTGGAAACTTCTTTGTTAGCTTAGCTAGCGTTTGGAATTAATTTTTATGGTGACGAAGAGAGTATGAACTCTCTTTCACCTTTAAATGGCCGACCCTTCCCTTAGTCGGAAGTGTTGGTGTCTAAGAGAGTATAGACTCTCTTTCTTAGTTTTGTTATAGATTTATTTTATATCTCTCCGCCTTTTATAGGCCTCTTCGATTAACTTACTTTTATTATAAACTTATTAAAATTAATTTTTATATTTGTTTATATTCGACCTTTCCTAATAGTAGGCGGTCTTTTCTTGGTACCGAAGTTAATTAACATTGAGCCCGTCATTTCGGTTTTACCTGTTAACATATTATGCTATTTTAATGTCTTTGAAAGAATTTCTTTGATAGTCTCGTACTTTTTCAAAGTTGAACTAACGTTTTGTTTTGTCTCTGCAGTTGTTGACGTTCAGAACGTTCAACTTGCGCTCTATCGTTACGATAGAGAAAGAATTTTCACGGTGTCACGTTGCAGTAAGAGTAACCGTGTCTAGCGTTTTGTTCATTCTTTCTTAACTTAATGGTTTTAATTCTAATAAAGGAACTTTTCATTTTGGGAAATATTTCAGTTTTTTCCTTTAACAATAATATGTTTTAACGATATATATGATTGGGCTCTTCTCTCAGGTTCTAAGTCAAGAGAGAGAGAGAGAGAGAGAGAGATAGAGACGGAGGGAGAAAGAGGAGGATAAACGTTTCATTCAAGCGAGTAACGTTGTTATCGTTTTTGCTCTTCTCCCTAGTCTCTTTAGGGGAAGAAGGTAAACGTTTCTAGAGTGATCTAGTGTTTAGTCTCTTTCCAGCCACTGAATTATTTATCTTTCATTAGATTTTTCTGTTACATTGTAATTCTGTTTTCGCAATTACTAACTTTTGAGAAAGGATAGAATTGCGTGTTTCAGGTACAAACCACTTAAAGTTTCGAGTTCAGTGAAATAAGTGCAAACAGAAAATCAAAGTGATAAGTGATTAGCACAAAGTGTGTCAGTGTTGTGCGTGAGGGTACTTCTGTGCGAGCCAGTCGTCCTCCCAGTCCGGGACCTCTTGCAAGCTCCCAAGCCCAGGGGAGAAGCAATGTCGAAGGGCAAAAGGGTTCGGCAAGCCTTGATCGGCGCACAGAAGTATCCTCGGTGGTTGCGGGCGTGTCTTACAGAGACCGTCACTCCCACCCGCAGACGATTGAGCCCTTATTTTGCTCGTCTGCAGAAGAAATTTAGGGGAGAAAACGCTGGTCTCAGGTCTCAAGACCTCTTAAACGTAAAGTCCAGACCTATGCCAGACGTACGAAGTTAGAGTTCAAAGCTCTGACTCGCCGCAGTCATCAGTTGAACGCACTCCGCCTAAGAGGAGTAAGGTTCTGCCGCAACAGATCTCTGCTGTTAAGGCTTTACCTCAGCAGACTTTAGTGTCTGCCGACCCCAAGTTGACTCTACTGCAGTCCATGCAGTCACAACTTTCGGTCTTGATGCGTGAGTGTCGGGCTGAGAAGGTTGCGCCTCCGCCTGCGCTCTCTCCGCCTGCGCTCGCTCCGCCTGACCGCAGTACCGCCTGCCAGGCGTACGATGTTGAGCCACGTTATGAGTTTACTGATCCCAGTGGTGTGCAGCTCCCTCCGCCTTCCTTAAGGCAACCTCAGAAATGGAACAGGAGGCTTATACCTCTCTTCCTCCGCTTCCACTTGCTGTTCCACCAGTGAGGCAACACTCGCTTGAGGTACAACAACCTCTCCCATCCATGAGTCAGTCTCCTCAGCTCTCGCTGCAGCGAGCTCAACCCTCCTCAAGGCAAGCACCTCAACACCTTAGCCTTGCGCCTCAGGAGCCTCAACTTGCGAGACATTTACTGCGTTCTGCGCAGCCACTACCTCATCGCTCTCAGCTCACACCGCAGGAACCTCAACTCGTTCCTCAGGAACTTGCTACTGCGCTTCCGCCAACCACTCAGCAAGCGCAACCCTTGAGTTCAGCCACTCATGCCAGGAGTCAACCTCCTCCACCCATGCACCTACCTTCTGCTACTTCTTTTGTTCAGCCTTTGCAGACTGAGCCTCAGGTGTTCCCTCAACAGAGTCTTGAAGAGGAAACCACAACTATTGTTGTTCCAGCTCTTTCTGACTCTGCTGTTCAGCATACCTTACCTCCATTTTCAAACATTATGATAATGGAGGTTATTTGTATTACTTTTTTAAAAAAATATATTTGTATTCCTTGCAATATATTTTTAACAAATCGCAAATATGGCAAAAATCATGAGTTATGAATGTAAGGTAATATTATGTTGATATTAAACCCCTTGCAAGCATGCATGTAGTAATGCAGTGTTGCCAACAGGGCGAGTTTCCCTTTCCGGAGGTGAAGTAGATTATAGTACATTTAGTGTAGCTTAATTCTACGATTATCATGCCGGCTATCAAATTCATCAACAAAACAGTCTAAATCAATTCCCTCGGCACGTGCACTTTCAATGGACGGTAATGCGATATTACTCACTCTAGCACTGGTCATGGAATTTCTGAGAAATGTTACACGCCATGCAACACGCTCTGCTTACCTTACAGCATGTTCTACATACAGCATGCTCTGCATACAGCATGCTCTGCTTACAGCATGCTCTGCATACAACAGGCTCTGCATACCTTACCGCATGCTTCTCAGTCACACATCTTTGGTTGTTGCCAACTCACTAGACTGTCAAGCAGTTTCTTAACGTTGCCTTCTAGTCTGCTGCGTTTGCACAGTGTAACCCTCACTGAGAGAACTTAGCTTTTCTCGGATATGGTCCCTGTAGATGAGAAAGTGCTTTTCTCCCTCCTTCTGATATTCCCTTGAGGACTCTGTCATTTGGAGAGGAGCCTTTAGCTGCGTAGCCTCCTATGGACTTTTATTTAAGCATAACATGCTTCCAGGGAAGGTATTGGTCCCACTTCAGTCGCTAATCCCGTCTGTTACCACACCTGCTCCCATAGTCCTTGAGATGTGTTGCAAGACATGCAGTCCAAACTTAGTCCTTGTTAGAGGATTTTTTGTTTACGGAGTCAGTGTGTCACTGGGAAGACGTTCAACAACCAGCAGGAGTGACTTGTTGTGACGCAGTACGGCAACCTTAGCAACCCGATAAGGAGTTGTCTGTACGACCCAGACAGTCTAGACAGCTTCGGGTTGTCACTGTACTTCCTCGCTTCCCCATGGTTGACAGTTCACAGACTGTGCAGCAGTACCATGATCTTGTGTCCGGCTCCGTCAGACGACTGGCTTTTAAGAGCTCCCACAAGTCGTCGCTGTCTGGAGATTCTCAAATGGACTATGGATCTGACCAAGGAACTGGGCCTCCTGGTCAATTTTGAGGAGTTTTAGCTCGTCCCATCCCAGATCATTGTCTCCCTGGGTATGGATCTTCAGAGTCGAGCTTTTCGGGCTTTTCCGTCGGCCCCAAGGATCTTCCAAGCCCTAGAATGCATCCAGAGCATGCTGAGAAGGAACCGATGCTCAGTCAGGTAGTGGATGAGTCTAACAGGGACACTTTCATCGCTGGCCCTGTTCATCGTGTTAGGGAGACTCCACCTCCCCCCCCCTTCAGTATCATCTAGCTGCTCACTGGATAAAGGACATGACGCTAGAGACGGTCTCAGTTCCTGTTTCCGAAGAGAGAAGGTCTTCTCGCGTGGTGGAAGAACAGCTTTCTTCTCAAGGAAGTCTACCTTTGGCTGTTCAGAAACCCGACCGCCGTCTCCTCTCGGACGCATCAGACACGGGCTGGGGTGCGACTTTGGACGGATAAGAATGCTCGGGAACATGGAATCAGGAGCAAAGGACACTTCACATCAATTGCAAGGAGTTGTTGGCGGTTATTCTGGCCTTGATAAACTTCAAGTCCCTCCAGCTTAACAAAGTGGTGGAGGTGGACTCTGACAACACCACAGCCCTGGCTTACATCTTCAAGCAGGGAGGGACTCTTTCGTGGAAGTTGTTCTAGATCGCAGGGGACCTCCTCATCTGGTCTAAAGATCGAAAGCTCACGCTGGTAACGAGGTTCATTCAGGGCGGTATGAATGTCATGGCAGATCACCTCAGCCGCAAGGGTCAGATCATCCCCACAGAGTGGACCCTTCACAAGAATGTTTGCAGCAGACTTTGGGCCCTTTGGGGTCAGCCAACCATAGATCTGTTCGCTACCTCGATAACCTAGAGACTCCTGTTGTATTGTTCTCCGATTCCAGACCCAGCAGCAGTTCACGTGGATGCTTTTCTGCTGGATTGGTTCCATCTCGACCTGTATGCATTCCCGCCGTTCAAGATTGTCAACAGGGTACTTCAGAAGTTCTCCTCTCGCAAGGGACACGGCTGACGTTGGTTGGCTCCGCTCTGGCCCGCGAGAGAATGGTTCTTAGAGGTACTGCAATGGCTGGTCAACATTCCCAGGACTCTTCCTCTAGGAGTGAACCTTCTACGTCTACCTCACGTAAAGAAGGTACACCCAATCCTCCACGCTCTTCGTCTGACTGCCTTCAGACTTTCGAAAGACTCTCAAGAGCTAGGGACTTTTTTCGAAGGAGGCAGCCAGAGCGATTGCCAAAGCAAGGAGAACATCCACTCTCGGAATCTATCAGTCTCAAGGGGAAGTCTTCCGTAGCTGGTACAAGACCAATGCAGTTTCCTCAACCAGTACCACTGTAACCCAGATTGCTGACTTCCTGTTATATCTAAGGAAAGTAAGATCCCTTTCAGCTCCTACGATCAAGGGTTACAGAAGTATGTTGGCAGCGGTTTTCCGCCACAGAGGCTTGGATCTTTCCACCAACAAAGATCTACAGGACCTCCCTAGGTCTTTTGAGACCTCAAAGGAACGTCGGTTGTCCACTCCAGGCTGGAATCTAGACGTGGTCCTAAGGTTCCTTATGTCATCAAGATTTGAACCTCTCCAATCAGCCTCTTTTTAGGACCTCACGTTAAAAACTCTTTTCCTCGTGTGCTTGACAACAGCTAAAAGAGTAAGTGAGATCCACGCCTTCAGCAGGATCATTGTTTTCACATCTGAAACGGCTACATGTTCCTTGCAGCTCGGTTTTTGCTAAACGAGCTTCCTTCACGTCCTTGGCCTAAGTCGTTCGAGATCCCAAGCCTGTCCAACTTGGTGGGGAATGAACTGGAGAGAGTACTTTGCCCAGTTAGAGCTCTTAGGTACTTTCTAAAAAGGTCTTAACCTTTTCGAGGACTATCAGAAGCCTTATAGTGTGCTATCAAGAAACCTTCTTTTCCAAGTTCTAAGAACTCAGTTTCTTACTATTCAGGCTTCTGATTAGAGAAACACATTCTCATCTGAAGGAAGAAGACCTTGCTTTGCTGAAGGTAAGGACACATGAAGTGGGAGCTGTGGCTACTTCTGTGGCCTTCAAACAGAGCCATTCTCTGCAGAGTGTTATGGATGCAACCTATTGGAGAAGCAAGTCAGTGTTCGCATCATTCTATCTCAAAGATGTCCAGTCTCTTTACGAGTACTGCTACACCCTGGGACCATTCGTAGCAACGAATGCAGTAGTAGGCGAGGGCTCAGCCACTACATTCCCATAATCCCATAACTTTTTAACCTTTCTCTTGAATACTTTTTATGGGTTGTACGGTCGGCTAAGAAGCCTTCCACATCCTTGTTGATTTGGCAGGTGGTCAATTCTTTCTTGAGAAGCGCCGAGGTTAAAGGTTGTGATGAGGTCCTTTAGTATGGGTTGCAGCCCTTGATACTTTAGCACCTTTGAGTTGATTCAGCCTTCCAAGAGGAACGCTGCGCTCAGTAAGGAAGACGATCTTATTAAAGGCAGAGTAACGGTTCAAGTCGACTTCCTTACCAGGTACTTATTATTTCATTGTTATTGTGGATAACTGATTATATGAAATACGGGATACTTAGCTATCCTTTAGTCTTGTACACTGGTTTTTCACCCACCCCCCTGGGTGTGAATCAGCTACATGATTATCGGGTAAGTTTAATATTGAAAAATGTTATTTTCATTAGTAAAATAAATTTTTGAATATACTTACCCGATAATCATGATTTAATTGACCCACCCTTCCTCCCCATAGAGAACCAGTGGACCGAGGAAAAAGTGAGGTGGCGACAACAACAAGTACTGTAGTACCTGGCCACAGGTGGCGCTTGTGAGTACACCCCCTTCTAGTATAGTGATAGCTGGCGTATCCCTCCCGTAGAATTCTGTCGGGCAACGGAGTTGACAGCTACATGATTATCGGGTAAGTATATTCAAAAATTTATTTTACTAATGAAAATAACATTTTGTGATTTTTAAAACTCAAAAACAATTTGACTTAATCTCATGAAATTTGGTGGGATGAGTGGCCATGATCCTATGACAGTTTTATTAGGTTTAGGGAGTGATTGTGCCAAAAGTCAAGGTCAAATATCTCCTTTCTTTTTTGTTGTCAATTTTTATTTGACTTGCATGAACTAGTGCCAAAATATGCATAATTCAATTGCCTGAACCACTTTGATTTCATCCGTGAGTGGGAATGGATGTTCTCTCCTCACTCTGAGTTGTTGGCTGAAATTGAAACTTTTCCCTTTTTTCCATTTACAAGTTTGCTTGTGTGTGTTTGTGTGCCTCAGTGAGGAATGGCAAACACACACATGTATCTGTTCTGGAACAAATGACATAATTTGGAAGTAATTTTTTGTTGTTGTTGTTGTTGTTGTTGTTGTCGGCTACCCCCCAAAATTGGGGGAAGTGCCTTGGTATATGTATGTATGTACAAACCTGAGTCATTTACAGATACTCCTCACTCAACAACAACTCGTTTTACAACTTGAATTTATGACAGCTTTGAAAACCTTGAAATCCAAGTCTTAAATAAGAGATATGGCTTTAATGTACCAAATTTCTTATGAGCGAAAAATCGCCAACCAACGTGAGTCAAAACTAGAAGGTTAGAGTTAGAAATTGCCAAATACAGCTTAATATTAAAATGTGACATTTTGAATTAGAAATTGGCCAATAATTTTGTACAGTATGGAAAATCACCATATTGTTAACACGCGTCAATTTCTGTACAGTATGGAAAATCACCATATAACACGCATCAATATGGGAAATTTAGATTAAACAAATTGCCAAATGCACTGTAATGTTGAAATGCGCAAGTCAAAACGTAAAGAATAGCATTAGAAATCAATGAATAATACTGTAAATCACTTTATTAAAAATTGCCAAACAACACAAGTCATTATGTGAAACCTAAAGACTTGGAAATCTGCAAATAATACCCGACTTCTTAAATTATATCAACGATACAATACTCCGTTAATTACATAGGAGCATTTTCTCAATACCCAGTCACCTTGAGATCAACTGACAACAAATTTAAAATAAAAACAGTTGGTAATTGCTGTTAACATACAAAAATTATTCAATGAAGCTCGGTTAATATTGGAAAACCAGGCGGAATTTAGCTTTCAGTACATAAACTTTGAGTGTGTGTGTGCGTGCGTTAGTTACAAGGAGTTACAAGAATTTTGGATGTCTCAAAGACTCATTTGCTTATTGGTAGAGTGATTTAGTTTAAGGATTTAGAGATTTCTTATGAACTTGTCTTAGAGAGTGAGTGATTGATTGATTGATTTTGAATATATGAGTAAGACAGAGGATGAGAACGGAATATGCAATAGAAGATGAAATATTGGAAGGATAAAGGAGTAATGAGGTGGAATCATTTAGATATTTAGGAACTATGATCTCTGATATAGGATGTTTAGAATTAGAGTTTAGTGAAGGATTGAAAAAAGTAAATCTCCTGAAATTACTTATAAAGATCAGGCTATATGTCAGTTTAGTGAGATCGGTGTAACTGCATGGACATGAGTCGTGGTATGTCAATGAAACAATATCCAACAGGTTTTGTAGGTTTGAGAACAAAACCGTTAAAAAAATAATGGGAGTTGAATGGCAGGATAGGATTAGAAATGAAACTATAAGAGAGATTACTTGAGTACCATATGTGGATGAGATCATGGTGAGGGGTAGATGGAGATGGTTTGGTCATGGTCTTTGCACTCTCCAAGAGAATTAGTTCACCTAATTTTCAATTGGGCTCCACAAGGCACTAGAAGAGTTGGAAAACCCAGGCCTACTTGGCTGAGGACTATGAAATGTAAAGTAGGAGATGATTAATGGAAAAGTATTGATTTAGAATCTCAAGATAGAGACGACTGGCAAATCTAACAGAGGCCCTTTGCGTCAATAGATGTAGGAGGAGATGATGATAAGGAAACAAAGCTTTTGGTTTCTTCTGTTATTTGTATTTATTGTACGGTACATAAGAGAGAGAGTTGAGTGTACTTTGTCTAGTCAAGCTATAGTTCTGTCTAAAATAATCAAAATAAAGGGAATGACTTGCTTAATTACGTGTTCGCTGTAACAGAACCCCGCCTTTAAATTAGGAGTAACTGTGCTCATATTGCCTGCCAACACCTATCCCATCAGTCCCTCCTGCAAGCAAAGCGGTTTGTCAGTGAGTAAGGGCAGGAGCGGTGCTTTCTTGCTGCCAACTGCTAACTACTGTATTCCAGCTTCGATGTTATTATACTCCTTAGTAAAGGGCTGACGTTTGTATAGTTAAGAAAAATATGAATTACAGTACTGTACTTCCAAACTGGTAATTTTTAAATATTAAACTTAGCCGGTGAATATATAAATAGCTGACGTCTCCGACGGTCGACAGATTCCAAAAACTCGCGAGCGATCGCCATGAAGGCTGCCGGGTGTGCCCACCAGCGCCGACTATCGGCCAGATACCGCATATACTTCTCAACCAAACCAGTTCTTCTCTGTCGGTGTTAAAGACAACACTGGTTCCGCTCGCGCTTGACCTCGAGTTTTCTACCGATTGGTGAAGTACTTGGTTTTGGTTTTATTGCTTTCGCCGTGTTGGATTATTCAATACTATCTTCAAAAGGAATGCTTTTGAAAGGAGAGGAAAAGTTTTTGCCCTTGCTTTTTTAATCTCGCTCTGGTTTCCCCATAGAGAAAAGATGGCCGACCCTTCCCTCAGTGTACGGAAGTGTGTTAAAGGCTTTTAGTAATTATTTGATCACTTTATAAATTATTGTTGATATTTATAGATTTACCTCTATATATTTTATATCTCACCCGCCTTTATTAGGCCTCTTCGATTAGCTTTCCATTTATACTAAACACCGAGATAAATTTTATGTTTTTGTTTATATGCGGCCTTTACCTATTCTTTGTAGGTGGTCCTGACTTGGAAAACGAAGTTAAACAACGTTGAGCCCATTCAACTTTTATTTTTGTTTAGATAAAAACAGTTGCTCTGTAAGAGTGATGAGATGAATATTTTTAGAAAATATTTTAAGAAATTTATTCTTTGAATAGTCTTCGTGCTGTTTTTCAAAGATGAACTAACGTTTGGTTTATTTATGCTACGCAGTTTGCGCTCTATCGTTACGATAGAGAAAGAGAGAATCACGGTTTCACTTTGCAGAAAGAGTAAATCGATTTTGACGTTTTGTTCATTCTTCTTTCAAACTGAAGTTTTTTAGATACTAATTTAAAGGAACATGTTAATTTTCAATTTCTTAGTCCTTTCAGTTTTTTCCTTTAGTCAAATAACCTGTTATTGACGAAGAGTGAGTGAGCCATTCTCTTGTGAGTGACAAGAGAGAGAGAGAGAGAGAGAGAAAGAGAGAACGATCCGATCTTTATTCTCGTCCCAAGTCTCTGTACAAGGAGTTTGGGAGCGAGTAACGTTGTTCTCGATTCAGATTTTTACTCTCGTCCCAAGTCTCTGTACGGGGAGAGAGGATAAAACGTTTTAGTTTTTATTCTCATCCCAAGGCACTGTACGGTGAGGGATTGAAAACGTAGTCCTTAGTGAACTAGTTTTTAGTCTCATCCCCAGTCACTGATCTTTTTAACTTTATATATTTCCGTTTTATTCGATATATATGTATATGTTTATTGATTTTTGCATGTGTGTTTCATTTTGTACTTATGTGCTTACATTATACGACTCATTTTGCAATTCTAACCTTGTGATTTAAGGGAGATTTGCGTGCTTCAGGTAGAAATCAGCTTTATTCATGTCTAATGTGAAATTATTAAAAAATGCGATATCAGTGAAGAAAGTGCAAAAAACATGTTCTGTGTTGCGGAGGGTTCGTTTGTTCGTGCTTGTCGCTTGCCTAGTCCGAGACCTCTTTCAGGCTCCCCTGCACCAGGGAGAAGGAATGTCGTAGGACCTAAGGGAGTGAGGGGTGTAAACCAACGAACAGACGTTCCCTCAAAGGTATCAGACGTTGCTCGTCAAGCACGTCCTTGCCATAAGACAGGAGAGACGAAGTTTCTCCTCGACTTCCGATGATTCGTCTCTTTAACCCTGGATAGGTACGGTCCTCGGACACCCCTTTAAGGGTATACTCGGACGCGAACGACCCCGACGCCAAAAAAAATTCTTAAAAAATCAGTTTTTGCAGTAACCTCCTTTTTTCTTTTGCCAAAAAAAACTTCAATGAATGCTTAAAACAACTGTAAAGATAAATACTACTCATGTGCAGAAAAACTATTTATTATAAATATTTTAAAAAATTAAGTAGAAAAAAAAAAAGACCTGACATAAAAATTCATAAAAAAAAAGTTTATACATATATACACAAATCCTTTTAGGAATTGATTCTTGAATGTTTAGGACACATCTTGATGTATTTTGGATGAAGTCAGACCCATGGAGGTGAAGATCTGAAATGAGAAAAAAAGGGTAACTTTTTTTGGCCAAAAAAAATTGTCCAAATTTCATGAATTTTTTTGGGTACCCAAATGAAATAGGAAGTGGCTAATTTTTTTAGGGAATAAACATATGTTATCCTAAAATAGAAATATGTAAAAAAATCTTCATTATTTTGTAAATTACATTTATATCAGGGGCCATATCTAAAGGTAATTTTTTGAGTACTTGGAAATTTCGTAAAAAAATACATATATTTAATATATAATATGATATTTATGCAGGTAAAAATATACCAAAATATCACAAATTCTATAGGGAACAAGAATATATATAGATAGGGCAGCTTACGCTTCGGATATGTCCACAAAATGGCCGCCAACCACACTGACTCAGACTCCCTAATCTGCCACTTGAAATGTAGGAAGGGTATGTCAATTTCAAGGTGTTATTTACTAATCTAATTATTATTGGATATGCATAAAAATTGTATGGTGGGTTGCTGGATAATTGTCGATTATTTTACGACTATAAAATTAAAATTCTGACCCAAAAAATTTTTTTTGAAGGGAAATAAAATCGAAAAAAAATGTAAAACTATATTTTAGCTAAAAAAATTTGATGATATTCAATCAAAAAAAAAGTAAACAAAATTTTCCGACAAATAAACATCTAGAGGAATCATTACTCTGTGATAGTTCCTTAGTACGTAGTAATTTTGAAAGAATTGGGAAAAAACGAAAAAATGGCAATCACCGGAAAATCGAACACATACCTATATATACGCCATATCTGGCTAAAAAAAAGATAGGCATGGGTAGCCAGATCATCTAGAAACACTTTCCAACACTATAAAAATATAAGTTTTGCGACACTACTTGCCAATTCCTTACGGTAACATGACTAAGCAAAAAAATGCAAAACAAATAAAAAGGGGCACTCGCGGAAAAATGGCTAACATTCTAATATACGGCATTTCAGAAAAAAAAAAATTTCAGCCACGTGCTAGGCAAACCATCAAGGCATATTTTCCGACAAATAAACATATAAATGAAATATTACTCTGTGATAGTTCCTTAGTACGTAGTAATTTTGAAAGAAATGGGAAAAAACGAAAAAATGGCAATCACAGGAAAATCGAACACATACTTATATATACACCATATCTGGCTAAAAAAAAAATAGGCATGGGAAGCCAGATCATCTAGAAACACTTTCCAACACTATAAAAATATAAGTTTTGCGACACTACTTGCCAATTCCTTACGGTAACATGACTAAGCAAAAAAAAGCAAAACAAATAAAAAGGGGCACTCGCGGAAAAATGCCCAACATTCTAATATACGGCATCTCAGATAAAAAAAAAAGACATGCACGTGTTAGCCCAACCATCAAGGCACACTTTCTAACACATAAACATGAAAAAAAAATCAATAATATACGGCAATTCCTTACTACGTAGTAAATTTTTACAAATATTGAAAAAAAACAGAAATTGGCAACCGCAGTTAAATACCCAATATACCAATAACTACGTCGTATCTGACAAAAACAAAATCACGCATGGGTAGCCAGATCATCTAGACACACTTTCCAACATTAAAAAAGCAAAAGTTTTATGACACTATTTCGCAATATCTTACGGAAAAATTACTTGGCAAAAAAATTAAAAAAAATTAAAAAGGGACACTCGCGGTAAAATGCCCGACATTCTAATATACGACATCTCAGATAAAAAAAAAGACATGCACGTGTTAGCCCAACCATCAAGGCACACTTTCTAACACATAAACATGAAAAAAAAATGAATAATATACGGCAATTCCTTACTACGTAGTAATTTTTACAAATATTGAAAAAAAAACAGAAATTGGTAACCGCAGTTAAATACCCAATATACCAATAACTACGTCGTATCTGACAAAAACAAAGTCATGCATGGGTAGCCAGATCATCTAGACACACTTTCCAACACTAAACAAGCAAAAGTTTTACGACACTATTTGGCAATATCTTACGGAAAAATGACTTGGCAAAAAAATGAAAAAAAATGAAAAAGGGGCACTCGCGGTAAAATGGTCCTCGTGGTGATGAACGACATTTTAACTAAAAAAAAAAACATGCACATGGTAGCCAAACAATCCACCAAGACTTTCCACAACTGATAACCTATACAAGTTGCACCATTCTACGACAATTTCATAATACGTAATAACTTTGATAATTATGCAAACTACCTCAGAAGGGTAAACTCGGACGCGAACAACCCCGACGCGTCTCAGAAATCGGGGAAGGAGTACAGCTACAGCAATGCACATCTGGACACTACTAGAGCGTGTAGGGGAGACACCTCCTGCAGGTCGATCACCCACAAATTCAGTCACGGGGGTGAGTCACGTGAGAAAAACCTGTTTTTTTTTGACGCTCGGGGTCGCAAACGACCCACCGTACCTATCCAGGGTTAAAAGCCTGGGCGTAAGGTTTCGAGACGGTTGAAACGTTTATTAGTTCCTTCAGAACAAGTTCAACGTCCTAGCTGTAGTCATCATGAGATGTTCATAGCGATGACGTTCATGTACAGACGTTTCTGCCACAGACTCGACGTGACGTTGAGCGGTAGACACCGTAGACACAACGTGACGTCGAATGTCAGTCACCGTAGTCACAATATAGCTTTGATCAGCAGTCATCGCTGTTACTACGTGACGTTTGAACGTCAGCCACCGCAGTCACAGGTTGATCCGAAGTTAAGTGTTTTGCAAGATATGCTGTTAAAGCTTTCTTCTTTAATAGAAGCTTACGATCCTGTTCCTGTGCGAAAGGATCCTTTGCTTTTTGTACGTCACGGTTCTGGGATACGTGATTCGGATCTTCAACCTTCTAAACGAGCTTTGTTACGCCACGCTGACGTTGTCCCTAGTGACAGCTTGGCTGTTAAACGAGATGCGGAGCATAAATCTCGATGTAACTTTGATCGCTTTGAACGTCGGCCACCGCAGTCACAGCGTGACGTTGAGCTGCAGACACCGCAGATACGACGTGATGTTGAGCGGTAGACACCGTAGACATGACGTGACGTCGAGGGTCAGTCATCGTAGTCACGATATAGCATCGAACAGCAGTCACCGCTGTTACTACGGGACGTTTGAACGTCAGTTACTTCTGTCACGACGTGTAGTAGAATAACATTCTCTGCAGTCACAACGTGACATCGACCCTCCAACTTTAACTTCTGTTCATATACAAGTTGATGTAGCCGGTCAGGCTTTTCCTTCACGTCATTCTGAATATAAATCTCCTTCTCGCAAGACTTTAGATTTATCAGATGATGTGCCTTCTGAAGAAGTTGATGACCCCCTTTCAACTAATGTACCTTTGGGGAGTCATTCAGAAGAGGAGTATCCTAGGGCGGTCCAACAATCCCTTGTTTTATAATTATGAATTTCTTTAGTGAAATTTTGTCCTACTCGTTTTGTAACGGCTGCTCCGCCGTCTGAGTCTACTCTTGGCATGACTTTCTTCGACTCCTTCATTTACGAAGTCAGTTCTCTCTTGTTGTTCCAAGAGAGCCATGCTCTTACTGGGAGACTGGTTGGAATCCAGGAGAAGTTTAGGAAAGTCTGCTTTTGCTTTTCCTCCTTCTTAATTAGCTTCTCGCTCGAGCGTCTGGTGTGACACAGGAGAAGTTCTCGGCTTGGGAGTACCTGCCTCTGCCCAGGGAGACTTCTTAAGCCTAGTGGACTCTCCTCGTCGTCTAGCCATGAGACGCTCCAAGATTTTATGGTCTGCTTCAGAGCTAGACCATCTCCTGTTAGGAGTTTTTTTCGAGCGTTTGAAGTATTTATTTGTTGGATTGGTCCCTGGGAGCCTTAAGTAAGGTCTCTCCAGCTGTCAATGTATTGCTGTACAATTATGTCATGCATGAACAAGGCTATCAGGGATGGCTCCAATGATCTGGCAGCCACGTTCACTGCAGGAGTACTTAAGATGTAAGTGCGCTCAATGTGTTCATTGTCAAGACAAAGTTCACGATGAAGACTACCAAATCTGTCTTAGCAGCAGTAAGGGAAGGCGACTGGATGGTGTCTCTCGACCTTCAGGATGCATACTTCCACATCCCGATTCATCCAAACTTTCAACAACGTCTGAGGTTTGTGGACGGGAAAGTAGTGTACCAATTTCGAGCACTGTGCTTCGGCCTCATTCCTGCTCCTCTTGTTTTTACAAGGCTCTTGCAAAATGTAGCAAGCTTTCTACATTTTTTGAGGATTCAGAGCCTCCCTTTATTTTGACGACTGGCTAATCAGGGCGTCGTCATTAAATCGCTGTCTGGAGAGCCTCTAATGGACATTAGACCTAACCAAGGAGCTAGGTCTCATAGTGAACGTAGAGAAGTCGTAACTTACAGTACTCCATCCCAGACTATTCTTTATTTGGGAATGGAGATACAGTGTCAAATTTTTCGGGCCTTTTCGTCTCCCACAAGAATGGAACAAGCTCTGTTAAAAGTCCGTCACTTGCAAGAGAAAAACAGTTGCTCTGTAAGAGTTTGAACGAGCCTCGTGGGAACTCTTTCATCGCTGGAGTAGTTTATCTCTCTGGGGAGACTCAACCTTTGCCCTCTCCAATTTCACCTAAACCATTGGAACAAGGAGAAGGGCTTAGAGAGTATCTCTTTCCCAATCTCCAACTCAGTCTAGACATGTCTGACTTGGTGGGACAGCAACATCAGACTTCGAGAAGGTCTTTCTCTTGCGATCAAGAACCCAAACCATGTGTTGTATTCAGATGCATCGGATTTGGGTTAGGGAGCTCCACTGGATAGTCTGGAATGCTCGGGTCTTTGGTCCACGGATCAGAAGGAACTCCATTTAAGGCAAGTGACATCTCTCTTTTGACGAGATTTGTGCAAGGAGAAATGAATGTCTTGGCGGACTGCCTCAGCAGAAGAGGACAAGTCATCTCCATGGAGTGGACGTTGCACAAGACTGTGTGCGAGAAGCTATGGATGACATGGGGTCAACCCACCATAGATCTTTTTGCGACTTCACTGACAAAGAGGCTCTCGACTTACTGCTTTCCAGTTCCAGATCCAGAGGCAGCCCACATAGACGCTTTCCTGCTGGACTGGTCTCACCTGGACGTTTATGCCTTTCCACCTTTCAAGATCCTTAACAAGGTGCTGCAGAAGTTCACCTCTCACGAAGGGACCAGGTTGACGTTGGTTGCTCCCCTCTGGCCCGCGAGAGAGTGGTTCACAGAGGTACTTCTATGGCTGGTAGACGTTCCAAGAAGTCTGCCGTTGCGGATGGATCTCTTGCGACAGCCTCACGTAAAGAGATTTAATCAAAGCCTCCCCACGCTTCGTCTAACTGCCTTCAGACTATCGCAAGACTCTCTTGAGCTCGAGGGTTTTCGAAGGAGGCAGCTAGAGCGATCGCGAGGGCTAGAAGATCCTCTACCATCAGGATCTATCAGTCGAAATGGGAGGTATTTAGAGACTGGTGCAAGTCCTCCTCTATTTCCTCTTCCAGTGCCTCTGTAGCACAGATTGCGGATTTTCTGCTTTATCTGAGAAACGGTCGCTCCCTCTCTGCATCCACCACTAAAGGCTACAGAAGCATGTTAGCTTCTGTTTTCAGGCATAGGGGTTTGGATCTTTCTAATAATAAAGATCTCCAAGACCTGCTTAAGTCTTTCGAGACTTCCAAGGAGCGTCATATTTCGACTCCTGCTTGGAACTTGGACGTGGTCCTACAGTTCCTTATGTCAGACAGGTTTGAACCATTAAATTCAGCCTCCCTGAAGGATCTTACCCTCAAGACACTTTTTTTGGTGAGCTTGGCTTTGGCTAAAAGGGTTAGTGAGATACATGCTTTTAGCAAGAACATCGGCTTCTCCACTAATAAAGCAGTATGTGCTCTTCAACTTGGTTTTTTGGCCAAGAATGAACTTCCGTCTCGTCCTTGGCCTAAATCATTTGGAATCCCCAGTCTTTCTGAGATTGTGGGGAATGAAGTTGAAAGAGTGCTGTGCCCCGTTAGAGCTCTTAAATTTTATTTATCCAGAACTAAACCACTACGAGGTTGTTCAGAGGCTTTATGGTGCTCCGTTAAAAAGCCCTCTTTGCCCATGTCTAAGAATGCGTGGTCTTATTTTATTAGACTTTTGATTCGGGAGGCACACTCTCATTTAAGTGAGAAGGATCGTAATTTACTTAAAGTCAAGGCTCATGAAGTTAGAGCGATAGCAACTTCAGTAGCGTTTAAGCAAAATAGATCCATTAAAAGTATTATGGACGCGACCTTTTGGAGAAGCAAGTCGGTATTCGCTTCATATTACTTGAAAGATGTCCAGACTCTTTATGAGGACTGCTACACACTGGGACCATTCGTAGCAGCGAGTGCAGTAGTGGGTGAAGGCTCTACCACTACATTCCCTTAATCCAAATATCCTTTTAATCTACAATTGAAATTTTTAATCTTATTTTGGGTTGTACGGGAGACTAAGAAGTCTTTCGCAATCTTTTTGATTTGGCGGGTGGTCAAAATATTGTTTCTTAAGAGTGCCCAGATTAAGGGTATTGATGAGGTCCTGTTATAGGGGTGTTCACCCTGGATATAGCAGCTCCTGGGAGTCTTTCAGCATCCTAAGAGGATCGCTGGGCTTCGTGAGGATAGTGGACTAATGAGGCAGAGTAATTATCAGAGTCAGCTTCCTTACCAGGTACCTATACTTAAGTTTGTTTTTTGAATAGTTGTCAAAAACTCTTGAGCATATACGCCTTTATTGTTTTAATACTGGTCTCTACCCACCACCATGGGTGTGAATCAGCTATTTATATATTCACCGGCTAAGTTTAATATTTAAAAAGGATATTTTGATTATAAAATAAATTTTTGAATATACTTACCCGGTGAATATATAATATTAAAGGCCCTCCCTTCCTCCCCGATAGAGACCCTACGGACTGAGAACTGGTTTGGTTGAGAAGTATATGCGGTATCGGGCCGATAGTTGGCGCTGGTGGGCACACCCGGCAGCCTTCATGGCGATCGCTCGCGAGTTTTTGGAATCTGTCGACCGTCGGGAGACGTCAGCTATTTATATATTCACCGGGTAAGTATATTCAAAAATTTATTTTATAATGAAAATCATTTTTGAAACCACAAAGCAATAGAATTACTGTACAGTATACCCAAAGATTTCTGAATAGTCATGTAGGATTTTATTTTGCATGATTGATTATATTGTAAAGTAACATATTTGATGGGTGTAACTGGTCCTCTAATGACTTATGTCTTATGCTTCAAACTACTGTAGTTTAATGTGTTCTGTTACAAATACAAACATGTCCTTTACATAGGAGAAATAACAGTGAACATTGAGAACACACCAGTTAAAACTTATAACAAGGTGTAAACGGGTGACCGGTAACTGTTAAACCATTGGTGCACGAGGTGTAAAGGGTCCAAATTCTTTGTAACCCGGGATAAGTTTCCACCCAGTTGGAAGGGGTCTTCCTCTCACTTAAGGACGAGTCTCCTGTGCATAGGACAGAGGTTTGTATTTTTACCAGAACAAGTGACAAATTTGGAGTTTTTACTCATACTTTCCTGCTATCAACCCCTAGAAAGTCCCAGATGCAATCAAAGTGACTACTCAGTGAGCAAACAGTCCTGCCAAGTTAATTTCTGCCCTCCTGTTTACACCATGTAATAAAAGTTGTAATAGCTATGTTCTTCAGCTTAGCTGTTAGCTCTTCTATGTAAAGGACTCAGGTTTGTATAGTTAAGAAAAGTATTAATTATTTCCAGATCCATCATATTGGGCTGTTAATCATAATTGTGAATATATTAAAATGAATAAGTTTTTATTTTTTTTTTATTTTTCCAACAGACCACAAGTTTTGGGGCTCCTGCTGCTCCTTTTGGTGCCACTACATCTTCAGGTCCTTCTTTATTTGGAACAACCACACAGCCGCAAACAGGGAGTTTGTTTGGACAACAACAGACTTCCTCTGGCTTTGGCTCTTCAGGTGGTGGGCTGTTCAGTCAGAGTCAGCCTAGTACTGGCACAGGTAATGTTTTTTTCTTGAATAATTTAGTTTGCTTCTTATGCCAGCTTTTATTTAATTCTAAAGTCAATGTTGTATGGTATTCCCAATATATCAGCCTCTACCTTATCTGCAACTTAAGTGACGTGAACATCCATACATCATACCACAAAACAGTATCTGCAAAAAAAGATCAAAATGGATGAAAAATTGTTATAAAGAAAATAAAAGGTAAATTATTATAGCCAAGTGTAAAACAGTATATTTCGTAATCTGACATCTTTATGAAAGTGAAATGATTGATTTCACCAGTGCGAAGGTAATGTATTCAACCTTGTCTGTTTGTTTCCTTGTCAGTAACTTTAAACAAAAACTACTTGGTAGTCATGAGTCTATAAAATTTTTTATAAAGTACAAGTACGAATAAAGGGCATGCCTTCGCTACACTGCATGCTTGTACTTTGATGTATTTTCATCCAAATCTAATGGATTTGTCCTTGGGTCATACCCCACATATCCACCAAAAGGTTCATTGAAAATGGTTTACTAGTTTTTGCATAATATTATTCACAAATAAAAAACATGCTGGCTTATTTTGCTCTTAAATCCACTGCACACTTGTACTTCAATGTATTTTCCTCAAATTATATTGGATTTCTCCTTGGGTCACTCGTATCTCCACCAGTTTTCGTTAAAATTGGTTTAATAGTTGTTGCGTAATGTACACAAACCAAAAACTTGCAGTCTTATTTTGCTCTTAATCTCACTGTATACTTATACTTTAATGTATTTTTTTCAAGATCTTAACCCTTTTACCCCCAGGGTATTTAGAAATTTCCAACCTTTAACCCCCAGGGGTTATTTTTTTTTCAAGCACATTTTGCAGTATATTTTTTAAAAATTGCTCTAACAGCCTTAATTTTTGTCATAGAGAGGTCAGGTTGGTCTCATTCTCTTGGAAAATGCCTGAATTTTCTAAAAAAAATCATCAAAAATATGCAAAAAAAAAATTTTAAATAGCATTTTTTTGCAAGGACGTACCGGTACGTCCATGGGGGTAAAGGGAAGAGTTTTGTGAAACGTACCAGTACGTCCTTTGGGGGGTAAAAGGGTTAATGTATTTTTTCAAGATCTTAACGGATTTGTCCATGGGTCATACCCCACAAGTCCACCCAGTTTTGTTGAAATAGGTTCGGTAGATTTTGCATAATTTTTTTCACAAACAAAAAATTTACATTGCGATTATTTTCAAAGTACAGTACTCCTGCATACTTGTCCTTCGATATTACAGATTTATCCTTGGGTCATAACCCAACATGACTACCAAGTTTGGTCAAAATCTGTACAATATTTTTTACGTAAAGTTGTACACAAACAAATGAACAAACAAACATGGTGAATACATACCCTTCTCAAAATTTTTGCCAAAATCTGTTTGTTAGTGCAACTACACAAAAAAACTATTGTATTGATTTTGAACAAACTTTTGTAGTCTTGTTGTTTATGACCCAAGGAAGAATCTGTATCATTTTGGATGAAGAACATCAAAGTGAAAGTACGCAGCAGTACTTTGAAAATAACCGCAATGTTAACCCTTTTACCCCCAAAGGACGTACTGGTACGTTTCACAAAACACATCCCTTTACCCCCATGGACGTACCGGTACGTCCTTGCAAAAAACTGCTATTTACAATTTATTTTTTTTTTTGATAATTTTTTGAGAAATTAGAGGCATTTTCCAAGAGAATGAGACCAACCTGACCTCTTTATGATGAAAATTAAGGCTGTTAGAGCAATTTGAAAAATATATACTGCAAAAAGTGCTTGAATAAAAAGTAACCAGTGGGGGTTAAGGGATGGAAAGTTCCAAATAGCCTGGGGGTAAAAGGGTTAATAAAACGACAAATACTATGTTGTTAGTTTGTTTATTATTTGTGAACAACAAAAAACTACTAAACCAATTTCAACGAAACTTGGTGGATTTTGAAGAAAAGATATTGAACTACAAGTATGCAGTTGAGTTAAGAGCCAAACAAGACTGCTTGGCATGGCAAAAGCATGCTCTCTACTGAGTGCCTCTCTTATATTTGTATGTAATTTTATCCTTATTGGTAATTACATTTGGCAATGACAAGAACAAAGGGTGTTAAATTACTGTGCGTACATACAATTTATAAACATTGGAAGATAATTAATTTTGTTTAGAATATAACCTGGTTTTAACCCTTTTACCCCCAATGGATGTACTGGTACGTTTCGCAAGACTCATCCCTTTACCCCCATGGACATACTGGTACGTCCTTACAAAAAACTGCTATTTACATTTCTTTTTGTGTATTTTTGATAACTTTATGAGAAACTTCAGGCATTTTCCAAAAGAATGAGACCAACCTGACCTCTCTATGTCAAAAATTAAGGCTGTTAGAGCCATTTAGAAAATATATATTGCAAAATGTGCTTAAAAAAAAAGAAAAAAAGCCAGGGGGTTAAGGGTTGGAAAGTTCCAAATAGCTTGGGGCTAAAAGAGTTAAGCATTGAAATGCCTGTACAGTACAGTACTTGCCTTCCTACTGAACCTTAAAGCCTCCATAGAGTCAAGTGACAGGTGGGAAAAAAAGTAGAAAATATGCAAGAAAAAATTTATTATTACAATATGTTGTAGAACTAATAAAAAATTGAGTCCTCTTCCCCAAAATATCTAAAATTAGTATGAAGAATGGTGGCACTTTTATTATTAAAGAATAATGTGTTACTGAACTGTTAGACAGTGGCAATTTTAGGATTGTGGTTGTATAGAAGACAGATCTCTTGACTTGCAATGTGTGGATTGGGATTCTAATCCTGCTTACAGTCTGATAGTTTTCATTTGTCTCTGCAACCTCATTGTCCTTGTGAGCTTAGAGATGGGTTTGGAGGGGCATATTGGCCTACTGTACTTGTAGTCACCAAGAGCCAAGAGGTCTTCAATGATCTGAGGAAGAAGTGGCCAGTCACAGTGGACTTTTTCCTCTCCCCCCAAACTCTCGTTGTTGGGTTTTCTTTACCCTTTTCTGGGATCCTCAGAGCGCTGGGACTGATGTTCTGTTGCAGGACTGGGAGGTGCTCCAAGCTTATGTTTTTTCTACATTTATCTTTTGTCAGGCCCATCCTCAACATAGCGAGGGCAACCAGACACTTAGGTTTGAACCTAATTGCTCCCTTCTGACCTCCAAAGGAGCTGTTCTCCTACGTGTTAGAGGTTCTTATAGAGCTTGCTAGTTGCCTGCCAGAGAGGAGCAATCTACTTAAATAGTCTTATTTCCCCCAGTTCCACCAGAGGCTCCGCATACTTTGTCTGGAGACTATAAGGAGGTTCTCTTGGCCGGAGGGTTTCTCATTCAGGGTCTCTAGAGCCATGTGGAAGTCCAATTGTGTACCAGGCTAAGTGGTCCGTCTACAGATGCTGGTGCCAGGATCATGGGCACTTTATTTCTAGGCTTTCCCTGCCCAAGGTCGCAGATTTCTTGGTCAACAGAGAACTTTAGGCCCTTAGGCTTCTTCCTAATGAGCCTTTAGAGGCTTTAGAGTGTATGACCTTATCAACTAAGATGCCTTTCCTGGTCTCCCTGGTGACATCCAAGAGAGTAAGTGAGCTTCAGGTGCTCTCTTGTCATGTTGCAGGATTAGGATAAGACTTCATTTTGTTATAACTCCCTGTTTATGTCGCCAAAATAGAGATAACTTCTAATCCCATTCCCAGGTTGTTCCCATGACAGCCCTTGTGTGACTGAATGAGTGATTTAGATAAGTTAGTGCTCTGTTCTTTGAGAGCACTCCATATATTTGGGTCGCACGAGTGATATCCCAGGGCATCCCTATCCTTCGTATGTGTTGCCATAGAATGTTGCGAAAGCAATGTCGTAAGAGTAGGTTGCCCCTCTTCCTTTGGGACTTTATTTTTAAGACTGGAGGCCTTGGCATTTGTGAAGGCCAGGGACCAAGAGCCCACAGTGTTAGATTGGTCGTCACGTCGGTGATGTTTATGAGAACGTCCCTGTCAATAGGTTGCTTGAGATGGAGATGTGGCGCCCCTATTCTGTTATCACTCCCTTCTATCTGAAAGATACGTTGCAGGTCCAAGGTGAATTTAGCTCTTTGTGACTCTTGGTGTTGGCAGGGCTGGTCGCTAGACCCGATTTATAGGTAGTCGTCTCTCCTAATGTGTGGAGGCTGCCAATAGCCTTTGTGCAAGTTAATGTTGTTTAGTTGTGTCATAACTACTGGTTCTTGGTTTGGGTTAGTTATGTTTGACTTTTTATGCTTAGTGTATCTCATTCATGATGGCTTCTTAGATTTTAGTTACTATTGTTAAGTCATTGGGCTTATTTGACAACATCAGGGTTGAATCCCCTGACAGACTCGTGCTTGCTCTCAGCACACAACTGTAACGTGAGACTAGTGACTGAGTTGCCAACTACTATATGCCCCTCACCTCTCAGCGTCAGACACGCATGCGAGACCAGGCACTATTTAGTAGCTCTGCTGCTTTAGCTGGTGTCGTTAGGATGGGTTGTTACACCTCCCAATGTTCACCGGACAAGAGACTATTCCTTGACCTTTAATGCCCTAGGATTTCAGAAGCTTAGGTAAGTGTCTAATGTTCAGTTGGAATTTTCAGAATTTTAAACAGGATTAGTATGTTCTTGTTTAGAATATCTAACTACTAGGAGTTCATTTCCTTGTGTTTGATTTCTCTAGTTAATTATAGATCCTCCTATTTTGTCCTAAAATGGGGACATTTTTCCAGATTCGCTCCAATTCAATGTGTGAAATCAGGCTAGGTAAATTATCTTTAGGTAATGTTTATTAAAACTGTATGGAATTTTTGTGATAAAATCAACACTATTAATTCTTTCTTAGATGATTTATCTATTCCCATCCATCTTTCCCCATAATCTGTCAGGCACAACTGATTTTCAAAGGGAGTGGCGAGCTGGTTCAGCCAGTAGTGTTACCAACTAGGGAACAGAATAGGAGGTAGTAGGGTTTCTAATGTGGTTAGATTTTCGGATGGTTTTGGAGATTCAGGGTTAGATAAGTTATCAGGGTAAATAATATTAATCCTTTTACCCCCAAAGGACGTACTGGTACGTTTCACAGAAGCCATCCCTTTACCCCCATGGACGTACCGGTACGTCCTTGCAAAAAAATGGTATAAAAATTAGTTTTTCATATTTTTTGATAATTTTTTGAGAAAATTCAGGCATTTTCCAAGAGAATGAGACCAACCTGACCTCTCTATGACAAAAATTAAGGCTGTTAGAGCAATTTAGAAAAAATATACTGCAAAATGTGCTGGGAAAAAAATAACCCCTTGGGGGTTAAGGGTTGGAAATTTCCAAATACCCCGGGGGTAAAAGGGTTAATTCAGGTCAATAGGCGTAGGAGATGATGATGATGATATAAAATTTTCATGGTATCAACTAACTAAATAACGGCTAATTTCTACATTGCTTAATTTCTGTTAGGACATTTACATTCATGCATTTACCATCCATCAATGGAACAATGGGAGTCAAGTTTTCATAGAGGGTTTCAAATCCTATGTCATGTAAATTTTATTGAAAATTTCAGGTTTGTTTGGAAGCAATCCTTCCACTGGATTTGGTGCTCAACAAACAACACAGAGTAGACCTTTTGGGTTTGGTACAACCAGCAGTACCAGCAGTACTGGGACAACTGGCCTGTTTGGATCTACACAGTCATCAACCAGTGGTGGACTTTTTAATACCACAGGTATGCCTACCACAGGTATGCCTACTACAGGTATGTTGATATTGTGACGTGGTATGTAAAATTCACCCACTTCAATTAACAATTTCATGGATAAGTAGAAAATCATGACTATATTCTAAGGATATTCCTTTGCATCAGAAATTTATACTTTGTGTTACATTTGAAAATATTCAGAATGTTCTCAGTTTTTGGTAGCATTTCTTTCACAACTTATTTTAATTAACAGTAGCATTTTATTGTTAGAACATATCATGTGAACAGTTGTTGACCTACTTTAAATGGAAATGTTCTAAATTGTTAAATATCAATTGTGTTTTTTTGTTATGCATTGTTGAAATGTATTATCCCTGTTTTTTTTTTTACTCCTACAGTGAAGGCATTTTTAGATAAGTGTTTTATATTTTGTACTGTTATGCTTTTCAGGATTTGGCACTACCAATACCTTAACTGGGACAACCATCAAATATGACCCGACCACAGGAACTGACACCATGACAAGAAATGGCGTGTCCACCAATATCCGCACACGAATAGAGGTCATAACTACAATGAAGGTAATGTCTATGTTAATGAAATACTTTTAAAACAGGACTTGGTTAGTCATTAAAACAGAATAAAGGGAGTTCAGCATTTGGCTTAGGTTTAATGAAATATTTTGTACTGTGGTGGTTAATTTTAATATTAGATATTGTGAAGTGGTTTAACCAGATCACTAAAATTATAATTATGAAGGGAATATTTGAAAATAGAGCATGTACTGTATACTTTGATATTGAATAAGACTTGATAACATGGTTTGTTTGTGTTTGTAGGTAAAGTTTGTATTGCTTTTAACTATTTGATGAGGTAATGTTTGAGCAGTTAATTATATTTTTCTTTTTAAATAGGAATATGAGAACAAGAGCTTGGAAGAACTTCGGGTAGAGGATTATTTGGCCAACCGCAAAGGACCAGGACAAGGTTCGACCATGTCTGGTTTCCCTCAGACAACTCAGACAAACCAAGGCGCTGGCCTGTTTGGGGCTGCACCTGCACCATCTATGTTTGCGACAAATAAGCAAGGTACAGAAAACAAGTCCCTCTTTGGAACTGGGACAACTCCAGGTAAGATGTTGCGTCACTGTGAAACACAGGAATGGTGTTGGAGTGAGGAGGGATTGTTAATTCAGGAGCATGACCCTGATGCATGGAAAAGCAACTCCAGAGAGTGGCAGGTGAGCTTACTTCCCATAGGTAATGCTTTCAGCCAGTGCTCAAGAGCTTGCACTGTACAGTAGTCGTCTTTTTGAAGGTTACTCTTCTAGGCGGAAGAGTTTATTTTGAATGGTTGGCTCTGTTCTTACTTTGTTATTGACCTGAAGACTTTTTTACCTTTAGTTTTTATCTATGGTGATTTACTGGATTTATTTATTTGGAGAGGCTTTGTACATGAGATGTGTAAATTTAAATCTATTTATTATGATGGCTCACTCAGAATGAAAAAAGGTATTTTTTTTTTTTTTTTTTTCAAATTTTACTTACCTAACCAAGCTTACAAGTATTATGTTTTGAGAATACAGTATTTATGCTTAATTGTATTTCACTACTTTAACTAGAAGTTCCCTCTTTTGTAGTTACATGCAAATAGAAACTTTAAGATAAGTTACATGAATTATAACACTAATATCATACATGAAGATTATGAACTGCTGAAGTTGCTTTATTTACTTCATATTAATAAAAAATTTTAAAGCTAGTTAGACTTGAGGTACTACTGCTAGAGTGTTATTGGGTCCTTTGAGTGGCCAGATAGTACTACATTGGATTACTTTCTCTGGTTACGGCTCATTTTTCTTTTGCCTTCACATAGACTGTATAGTCCGGCCTATTTCCACATTCCCCTCTGTACTCATACACCTGACAGCAATAAGATTACCATACAACTTCTTCTTAATTTAATTCAAGGGGTTAACTACTGCACTGTAATTGGTCAGTGGCTGCTTTCTTCTTTGTAAGGGTAGAAGAGACTCCTATCTCTTATAGGAGAAGGGCACTCCAAAATCAAACCATTGCTCTCTAGTCTTGGATAGTGCCGTATCTTCTGTAGTCTGTACCATGATCTTCCTCTGTCTTGGGTTACAGTTCCCTTGCGTGAGTGTACCCTCTGGCTCACTATTTTATTTATTTCTCCTCCTCTTATTTTTATAAGTTTGAATAGTGTATACGTGAAAGATTTATTTCAATATTGTTACTGTTCTGAAAATATTTAATTGTTCCGTAACCGAAATACAAACCACGCTATTTACAAAGGGTTATTACTTTTAGCGTAGCTGAAATGGCGAGCCATTAGAATTTAACGAGGGTGTATTACCCCCGCGCTAGTTAGCGGGGTGGTAGGGGAGTGGTAGCTAGCTTCCCCTCCTCCCCCTCACACACAGGTGAATACTCACTTTCACTTTTGGCTCGGACTGTGACAGACGTCTCTGTCTTGGTCCTCGCTTGGCAGCCATTGTCTTCCCACCTTCTTTTCAGGCAGGAACCGTCGTGTCCTCTCCAAAGGATCGCCCGATCCCTTTCACCTTAGCGAGGATTTCGGACTCTGTGTCCTTGGAGCAGCAGACATGGTTTGATCCGCTGGCACGGGCGTTAATGAGGGTTATGAAACCAGCACTCACCGGCCAGGGTAACAAACCAGCGGCTGTCTCTCCTACGCTGAAGAGAAAGAGAGGAGTGGACTTCGTGGTGACTTCCCCCAGGGCGAAGTTGGTTCCCAAGAGGTCGGTCTCGAGGGTCCCCTCTCCTGCACGAGTACTCTCTCCTTCTCCCGCCCTGGAAGGATTTTTGGCGGAGGGGCTTTCCGTTAAAGATATCTCCATCGGACAAGGGGTGACTGCTTACCTCTTCCTCTGGGAGCTTACCAGGTTCTTTCCCTCCTCGGTTACGGCCCGAGGTTTGGTTCAAGGAAGCTACAGGAAGATCAAGGGTACTTTCCTCCTCTCGAGCTCAGGCACCTTGGCCTTTCGTCGTTAAGTATCTACTTGCGGACAAGCTCGATGTTGTACCATCTGGACGCACTGACTGAAGGCTTCCTTCGGGTGTCTCATCTGTGGAGGTCAACGACCTCAGACACCCTTCCATCCTTGAGAAGAGTTTTGTCTTTGCCCAAGGACAGAGACTTAAACATCTGCTGTGCGGAGTAAATCGACTTCCGGTTTCACTCCTCCAAGGCGCTTTCTTCCAGACTCTGCAGGGCTCCAGCTCCCTTTTCTTTCAACCACGTCGGCCTAAGTTATCGGCTACGACAACTGGGACAAGGTGTCCAATTGCAGTTTCCTCCTGTCAGGAACAGATGGCACGGGAGACTCCCCCGGGGGGGCATAGTCCTAAAAGGAGTTCACGAACTCTAGGATTGCAGGTTTTTTCGCTGGGAGGATGCTTAAGGTTACTCATCCGAATGACAGCTTCCCGATGCCCATTCCCGCACAATCTCTGTGAGTAGCCAAGGATATCGCGCCTGCCGTCTCTGTCAGCGAATTCAGTGTCTCTGAACCTCTATGCCATAGCATCAGCAGAGTTGCCCGGTTGGGCAGAATGATCCATACCTTAGGCGAAGGTCTTCCTTAGGATCATCGACGGCTTCACCCCCGGCCCCCTCAGTCGATCCTTTCTTGTAAGGAAGGATCTGAGAGGGGATGTCCATAGTCGACCTCTCAGCCCTGATCAAGTTTGTCGAACAAACTTTGGCCAGCGTAGACCAGCAGAATCGATCAGACTGGTAACGAGGCGACAGGACTCCTTTAACCCTGGATCGGAAGGACGGGTACTTTCAGTTTCCATTCCATCCATCTTCCAGGGTGCTCGTCGAATTCAGCCTAAACTGCAAGTATTCCTGCTTATGATGCAGTGTGGCTATCCCGCCGTGGCATAGCAGGTTTGTTTCCCCAGAGAACTCTCCCTGCCTTCCTCTTGGCCGCTCAGGTGCAGACTTCCGCCTCCTCTGCTGTTTGGAGGGCTGGTCAACTCCGGTAGGCTCGGGTTTCGACCTTCTTCAGCGCCGGGAAAAGCTTCCGAATGCTGACCATGAGTGTGGGCTCATGGTATTTTGCTTGGAGCCTTCTCTTCCTCTGCCTCAACATCTGGAGTATCTGGCCATGATATTGAGTCAACCGCCTTACCACGTTGGAAACCCCGCTTCTCGTCCGTCCAGCGAGGTTAAGCAACGTCGGTACTTGGATGGGTGACCACCTGGGGACGCCAGATTCTGTTACCACATCCTCCGAGCCTTCCTTTCGGTTGACTGTGGCAAGACTGAGGAGAGTCGCAGTACCTGTTCTCAGTCAAGCAGAGTTTTCAGCCCTACCTTGAAACGTTTCCTAGTTCTTCTTTCCTCATTGACCCGTTTATAGTCCGAACGGTCGCCTCAGGATAAGTTCCATGTGGGGCGATCCAAGTTCCGGTGGCTTCAGGCAATGTTTAACCGGACTCCCTGGCCCTATGGGACCAGCGGAACTATTAAACCTGCAATGGGTGTTGACCTATGGAGCCTCTTGATGGTAGTGGATATTCTCGTCCTTTCCCCACATTCTTGATGCGGTTCTCGGACTCGTCAAAGGAAAGGGGGGGGGGCATGTTCCGGTCCAGGCCTATGGTCAAGACCTGAAGGATACCTCTCCATCATTCAGGCAGGCTTAAGGGCCTTAGTCTGGCCCCTCTTCAGATCCTACCGCTCCTGCCAAGTCGCCCCGTTGCGTGTCGACTTCATGCTAACCAGCAGGGGACGCATTTTCACACCTTCACATCTTGCAGTAGAGATACCGGGATGATTGAGATTCTCTCAATTCCACCATCGGCTCTCTCATTCCAGGCAGGGGAATGTTTCTCTCAGACTATCCGAGCAGAGCCTCATAGAGAGAGTGTACCTAAGGGTCTTTGACCTTGGGTAACCAGCAAGTGCTGGTCTGGGGGACCTGATCGCGACAGCTTGGAACCTCAAGCTTCCGCTAGTTTTCCCCCCAGTCTCAGACCCCGAGACTCTGGCAAGATGCATTCCGGTGATGGTGGGACAACTTCGACGCCTGCGTCTTCCCTCCTTTTTGTCTGCGGACAATGGGTCTCAACAAAACCAGGCTGTCTGTCAACCTTTCAATGGGAGAGCTCCACTGGGACTATGCGCAGAACGGTTTCTGGACCCTCTGCTTCCCCTGACGGAACTCCCGGGAGAGCTTCTCCCACGGCGCAGACTACTCAAGCAACCACACTGCGACATCTCTCCCGAACCGGGACGTCGCTTCGGCTTCATGCCTGGAGACACTACGCTTCCTCCTCTAGAAGAGACAACCCGCTACAGTCGCGGTACGGAGGTCGCGTCATCTGCGATAGTCATCCACAGGGGTCTCCCAGGCAAAGTGAAGAGTCTAAGGTGGTTGGTGCCGTGGGAGATATACCTCTTCCCGTGAGGCCTCTTCTCCAGCAATAACGGTCTTATTGCCTTTCGGCGGGAGGAAACTCCTTCCGCTCTTGGCAATGAAGCCTGTCGCTCAGCCTTTCCCTGACCTTCAGGCTTAAAGGAATAACTTTTTCCTGCCCGCTGGATCTATCCTCGCTCATGCGAAGCTACGATCGTCCCTGCCCTAGTCGGAGGAAGACCTCCAACTTGGAGCATGGCTCGGACTTTTAGTCCTTTAAGAGATCTTCTCAAGACCCTTTTATGACAGGCCTCGGATTGTATTCCGCCTTGGGTCTTCTGCTCACTCTGGCCACGGCCAGTGTGTAAGCAATCTTCTTGGTCTCTTACTACTCCCCCCCCTTTCTAAGGAAGAGGGGAAGGCAACATTCAGGCTCGCTCCTGAGTTGTTGGCTAGACTCAGAATCTGAGGGTCCCGACCCTTCGGTCCGATTCATTCAAGATTTTGAGTCTCCATTCTGTGTCTGATGTCCCAAGACCTTCTCTTTCTTGCCAGTACAGGAATCGAGAGGTTAGCGCTGGGAACAGCTGCAGTTTGGCCTCAGTTGCAGCCGATTTGGGAACACAAGGAGGACATGGGGGGAGAGTCACCAGTATACCTCTTCAGCCCGGACTCAAGGACATTCATCTCGACCTGTCTTCAGACCCTCCCCCGTCACGTCGCCCTACAGCACGATGTTGGATACATCGCAACGTCCCTCGCCTTCGAGTAATACTACTCTGTGACGCAGGTGCTACAAGCTGGAGTCTGGAAGCGTCTGATGACCTTCGCAGCCCGCTTCCTGCAGGGCGTGACCCACAGGAGTCTCGATACGTTTTCTATCGCTCTGTGGTGGCTACACAACAGCTGGTCTAACCTCAGGCTCCTTTTTGGACAGGTAGCAGAAGGTTGAGGGCATTGTTATCAGGTTTTAGTCTGCATGAACGAAAGAAGTATGTCTGGCCCTTACTTCTTTCTTCATCATCCCCTCTACGGGGAAGCAGCATCCTGGTCTCTGCATAGCTGACCTCGAACCTCTGCAGGTAAACCATGCTTCCTTGTGTTCCGAGTATTGAGTCAATACTGTCGCGTCCCCCATACCCTGACGAGGTGGTATTGGGAACGTCCTAACCCAGAGTTCCTTCTGGAACTCCAGGTCAACTGCCTAGGACGGGTCACACTTCTTCCTTCACACACAAGCTTACGTAGGCCACATGGTTCCTTGCGGTGCAAGGAACTTGTGAGGTGCAGGGACTCCTTTTCTCGAGTGCGACTCACTCGGATTCTGAGTCCCCGGGTAAAGCCAAAGCCAGTATGGCTGGGGACTTTCCACCCTTCCTAAGGGATAAGTCACCCTTTGTAAATAGCGTGGTTTGTATTTCGGTTACGGAACAAATGACAAATTCGAAGATAATTTGTATTTTTCCTAACCATACAAACCTTAGCTATTTACACATATTTGCCCGCCAGCCCTGTCCCCCAAGACAAGTCCTACCTCTAAGTGAAAGTGAGTATTCACCTGTGTGTGAGGGGGAGGAGGGGTAGCTAGCTACCACTCCCCTACCCCCCCGCTAACTAGCGCGGGGGTAATACACCCTCGTTAAATTCTAATGGCTCGCCATTTCAGCTACGCTAAAAGTAATAACCCTTTGTAAATAGCTAAGGTTTGTATGGTTAGGAAAAATACAAATTATCTTCGAATTTGTCATATTTTGTTTATTTTCTTATTCCTTTCCTTACTGGGCTATTTTCCCTATTGAAGCCCTTGGGCATATAGCATTCTGTTTTCTCAACTAGGGTTGTAGCTTAGTAAGTAGTAGTAATAATGATGATGATGTTTTTATAGTGCCAGAATTGTGTTTTTAACTTTAAAATTATCGCTGTTCTGTCTTTCTGGGAACATACTTTTGTGGATTATTTATAGTCCTGGTAGCATTGGCAGATTTGGTATTAGTTTAGAGTACTCATTACTATCTTATCGTCACAATTTGTCTAAATACCTTGTTTTTATTAACTTTGCCTGCTCATATTTGTCATTTCATATGCTGATCTTTCTGGTTATTTTCTACAGGTAGTATACCTTCCATTTTGGTGAAGTTTAATGTCTTTTCTCACTTTTAGTATAATAATGTATTAATTTTACTCGTTTTTTTTTTGTTGGAATTAACATTTATATTTGTTATTTGGTGTAAATAGTTTAGTGATTTAACGACATATGGATATCCAGTTTACATTTTAAAAATACAGACATGAAGTTTTGCTAGTTATACAAGTTATCTTTCGAGCTTCCTATTATGATAGCTTTCAAATAGACTAAACAATTTTAATGTTTATGGTCTTGTTTTGTTCTCTTGATTATTATTTAACTCAATTGTCTTTGCATCTGAATTTTAGCCCACTTCAGTGCAGTGAAGCAGATAATTCTTGTTAGCATACAATAGCTAATTGTCACATTGATGTTCAAATCTGTTAGCATGCTTTTCGTAGTTATTTGTGAGTATTTTCAAAGTTTGTAAAACATCACACAGCAAAGTGAAAAGGAACTACAGTGAATTGATGGCAAGTGGAAGATAGAAAACATTGCAATGGCAGTTAGAAGGACACAGCAAAGAACTTTTATTACTCTGGAAAACATTGCAATGGCAGTTAGAAGGACACAGCAAAGAACTTTTATTACTCTGGAAAACATTGCAATGGCAGTTAGAAGGACACAGCAAAGAACTTTTATTACTCTGGAAAACATTGCAATGGCAGTTAGAAGGACACAGCAAAGAACTTTTATTACTCTGGAAAACATTGCAATGGCAGTTAGAAGGACACAGCAAAGAACTTTTATTACTCTGGAAAACATTGCAATGGCAGTTAGAAGGACACAGCAAAGAACTTTTATTACTCTGGAAAACATTGCAATGGCAGTTAGAAGGACACAGCAAAGAACTTTTATTACTCTGGAAAACATTGCAATGGCAGTTAGAAGGACACAGCAAAGAACTTTTATTACTCTGGAAAACATTGCAATGGCAGTTAGAAGGACACAGCAAAGAACTTTTATTACTCTGGAAAACATTGCAATGGCAGTTAGAAGGACACAGCAAAGAACTGTGAAATTGGAAATATTGACAGTAGCATAATGGAAAACACGTGGAAGGGCCAATATGCATGTATATATGTATAAAATCTTGAAATAGCCCAATTGCAGTTGCAAAGAAAATAACTTTTAAAAGATGGATGAAACAATGAATATGAAGTGGAGGAGGATACGAATATCCTCCACCTGATTATCCTCCACCAATATAGGTTATAGCCTTCAAAGATATAAAAGGGCCTTTTGGAAGAAAAATAGAAAGCCCTAGAATAGAATCATAAAAGTTGAGCGATTTGGTGAAAGCCCTCAATGATAAGCTTGCCAGATTATATAAAAACCTTTTAGGGAAGGAATAAGATGAGAACAGGGCATGCCAATGATAGTAATATCCCTTTTACCCCCAGGCTATTTGTAAATTTCCAACCCTTAACCCCCAGGGGTTAATTTTTTCTCAAGCACATTTTGCAGTATATATTTTTTAAATTGTTCTAACAGCCTTAATTTTTGTCATAGAGAGGTCAGGTTGGTCTCATTTTCTTGGAAAATGCCTGAAGTTTCTCAAAAAATTATCAAAAATATGCAAAAAAAAACTTAAATAGCATTTTTTGCAAGGACGTACCGGTACGTCCATGGGGGTAAAGGGATGAGTTTTGTGAAACGTACCAGTACGTCCTTTGGGGGTAAAAGGGACATAAAAGTTTGAGCTTGCTGGGAAAATATTGAGAGTTTCTGGGGAAGAAAGACTGAAAAGGTATCTTAAAGTTTTATAATTGTCAGTTTGGCTTCATGTCAGAACAATCAACTATGTAGGTAGTTTTTAAAGGTCTATGTTGAGAGATTTATATCCTCTATGGATGTTTGGAAAACATTTTGTCAGAGTACACAGACAAGTAATGAAATGGAGATTGGAAAAGTAATGGGTAAGAGAAAGACTCATGGATTAAGAAATCTTACTGCAGAATAGAAAAAAATAAATAGTGCAAAGGCATTGGTATAGTATCAGTTGATTTTGAGACTGGGGTGTCCATTAAGTATCTGGTCAGACCCCATTCTTTTTTATTAATTTGCTAGAAGAACTTGCCCAAGAATAAAGAAAGGAAGACTTGTAGAAGAAGCTCTCTTTAGTTGACTGTGTTAACCACAAAATCAGAGGAAGGTCCAGAAATGTTTGACAAAAAGAAGTAAAGTGTAAGCAGACTAGGAAGCCAATTATTATTATTATTATTATTACTATCCAAGCTACAACCCTAGTTGGAAAAGCAAGATGCCATAAGCCCAGGAGCTCCAACAGGGAAAAATAGCCCAGTGAGGAAAGGAAATAAGGAAATAAATAAATGAAGAGAACAAATTAACAATAAATCATTCTAAAATAAGAAACGTCAAAACAGACATGTCATATAATAAACTATCAACAACATCAAAAACAAATATGTCATAAATAAACTATAAAAAGACTATGTCCGCCTGGTCAACAAAAAAGCATTTGCTCCAACTTTGAACTTTGGAAGTTCTACTGAAACAGTAGAGCATATACAGTGAACCCTCGCTACTTCTCGGTTCGACCATCGCGGATTCACCACTTCGCGGATTTTTTCCATAACCCATATATATACAGTAATATATATATATATATATATATATATATATATATATATATATATATATATATATATATATATATGTATGCATGTAGGTATGTATATGTGTATACATATAAATATATATATATATATATATATATATATATATACACACACACACACACATATATATATATATATATATATATATATATATATATATATATATATCTAAAGTAGGAAGATGTGATGTAGTTCTAAGGGAAAAGTATGGGAAATATGTCTGGGTAATAAGCAAAGCTCTACCTCCAGTTTGTTTCTACATTATGATCAGAGATAAATGTAAACAAAACATTGGTTGCCATTTTTTATCGTGCTTTTTAGCATGTTTAGGAAATGCATGATATAAAATCACCTTTAATATTTGTGCCTGTTTTAGTTTAGGGTACTGTAGTACATGCATTAAGTGTTCTGTACATTAAAGGGTAGTTTGTTAACAGTACTACGTACAAGGGAAGGTTTTAAAAGTCTGAATATACATGTTGAATAAATAGGTAAATATGGTGTCACTACTTCGCGGATTTTCACCTATCGCGGCCGCGACTGGAACCTATCTACCGCGATAAACGAGGGTTCACTGTACTCATCCTGAAATGTGAGCCTTCTACATGTATGATGAAAATATCGTATGCAAAGCTGTACTGTAGAATTTTTATTATGGTTACCACTGCAAGGTGTAATTATATTTGAGTAGTGTGTTGGATTGGTAACTTTAGAATCCTTTGTCATGTTCTGTGATGTGGTTCCTTTTTTGTTTTTAAAATTCTGTTTTCTAGCTTCACTTTAATAGGCTTAACACTTGCAACTGCTTGAAGTCTTAGTTATTGTAAGGAATGTTTATAATTTTTTGTCTAGTGGTGCACTATATTTTCCTTATTTTTCAAGTTTAACAGTATTTGTTTGAATTCATTGACATTGATATTTTTATTTCTTAGCTGTTTCGTCTGAAATCAGATGGCTCTAGAAAAAGAGACTTGAGTTGGTTTTAATTTTGGACAGCATAGAACAGAATTATTAATGATAGTAAAGTTCTATTATTTATTTGAACCTCATTTGTTGTAGTCACTAAAGCTTTTTTTGAGATTTTGTTTTGGCAATCGTTAGATGTATATTTACAGCACTTTTCTGTTTTAGTGAGTCTTAAAGTATAATACAGTATATAAAAGTAATATGCTTGTTTTTCCATTAGGTTTTGGGACATCGACAGCAGGCAGCCTTTTTGGAACTAGTACTTCAACCTTTGGTCAGGCAGCGACATCCACTCCTGGTTTCAGCTTTGGCCAAAGTACTCAAGCACAGAAGCCAACTGGATTTAGTTTTGGCAGTACACCTACTACTTCGACACCCTTGTTTGGAGCTACAACATCACAACCCTCAACATTTGGGGGTCTGAGCTCTGGTTTTACCTTTGGTCAGACCAACCAACAGGTTTGTTTGTTGATTTTTGTTTGTGCCTACATGCCAAAAAATTTACAATTTTCAACTTTTCAATCATAGAATTCTTTCAAATGCTTTTAAAATGAAAAAATATAATTCACGAAACGAAAAAGTTGTAGGAGTTTTAAAGTAACCCCTAAATAACATTGTTTTAATGGGGCTGAGTCGCTCCCTGTAAACTGCAAGCAAAAATTAGCGGAAGCAAATTTTCATAGACGATGATTAATAAATAACCCAAAAGTGTAAAATTTGGCTAGAAAAATAACCAGATGGGAATACATTATGCTAACCAATCTTGTATTAATGAGGCTGAGTTGCACTCTAGAGTATTTGTATTCATGCTAATGATTAAAAGGTACTTTTGTTTCTTCACAAATATAAACCTTCGTCCTTTACATAGGAGATTGATAATAGCGAAGCTGGAATAACGGCGTTGAAAATTATAACGAGCTATCAACAACTGTCTGGTAACCCAAACCACCCTGATAGCAGCCGTCAGCGAGGACAGACGTCTCGCTTGCTGGAATTTTTGGCAGTTCATTCACTTAATGCTTTTCCTTTTTCAGCGTGTTAGTTATTTAGAGTGTGGGTTGAAGATGCCTGTAGATATGTGGAAGTATTCGGGGGTCCACTCAAGACCTTTGGTACCTTAATGAGTGCTAGGGATACATATCCTCACCAGTTACACCTGGTGTGCAAAGGACACTTGCAGCCAGGGCTCCCCCTGTGATGAGTGTTGAGAGCAGTCGCCATCCCTGTGGGAGAAGTATGGCAGGAGGGAGAAGTCTGAAGAAGTATTCTTCGTCCTTGGCGTCACCCATGGTACTCTGCCCTCCGACTCTTTTCCATTGGTTTCCTCTTGGGGCCAATTGAGCATGAGTGTTGCCCCTTTAACCTTAGGGCAACCCTTGTGGCAATGGTTGGGCCTCTTCCTTAGGGAGAGCTTTCTACAGAATTTTTTTTCCAGTACAGTACAATGATACGTTACGCTTGTTGTGGCCCTCTTGCCGTTGTCTCCCAATCACCTTCAGAGACTACTAAAGGAGATATTTCTCTGAGGCGCCCTTCCCAAGGGAAGTCCTTTCTCTCCTGCCCTGAGGACCTCCAATCGAGTGCAGGACCCTCACCACCGTTGAAGTCCTACAGAGCACACTAGCTCCTTGGAGTATGCTCGTAGGGTTGTTTCACAGCCTCTGCCAGATCCTTCCTCTTCATAGGAGGATCTTGAGGGAATCTCGTAGGTAACTCTCTTCTCCATCCCAGAGGTCTTCAAAATCTTCCAGAGACAACTCGCCATCACGCGCCTCAATCAGAGGAGTTTGTACGCCCTCTACCAGATGTGCTTCACCTTCTAGCACACCACCCCAACTCACCTCATCTAGATGGGCATCTTCTCACACTTCTCAATCCCGCTCCTCATTTCGATGCGTATCGCTGGAAGGAACTAGACGAACTTCGCAGGAAAGTGCTAGACACTCCTAGCATGAAAGCGCTTAAGGCCTCTCCTGAACATGCTAGACCCATCTCTCCTGAATGCACTTTTGACACACTTCTCCTGAACACAGTAGACATGCTTTTCCTAATTGCACTAGACATGCTTCTCCTGAATGCTCTAGACACGCTTCTCCTGAATGCTCTAGACACGCTTCTCCTGAACACGCTAGATGTGCTTCTCCTGAATGCGCTTCTGAACACGCTAGACGCGCTTCTCCTGAACATGCTGGATGTATATCACCTACTCATTCCAGATGAGCCTCTGAACACGCAACACTTGCCTCTCCTGAAAGTGCTAAATGCTCTTTGAGTGTGCTAACACTTTTCACCTAAACGCGCTTCTCCTGAGCCCTCGCCACTTTCAGACAGCTCCTCACCTAGGTACTAATCACCTAGTCGCTCACCAACCAAACGCACTCTTTCTAAACGCGCTATCCCGTTTCTGTCTCCAGCTCCAGTACTGAAGGTAACCAGTGTTACTGTTCCTCCAGAGTTTGATTCTAAACTCGTGGATCTACACATAGTTCCTATCAAACTAGACGATAGTAGGCGTTATAGGAGGAGGCAATAGGAAACCATTCCTTTGGCTATAAGAACAAAGAAGAAATTACTGAACGAATAAAGAAATATAATAAATGCTGTGGAGCACTCTATCCAATTATGAGAGATGCATACGTACCTATAGAAGTAAAGCAAACCATATTTGAAGGATTACTAACACCAATCATGACATATGGATCAGAGAGCTGGACAATGACCATCAAAGACAGCAGCAGAGTCCAAGCTTCAGAGATGAAAATCCTGAGAACAATAATGCACAAAACAAGAAGAGATAGAATAAGAAATGTAGATTTTAGAAGGATGGTTGGGGTATCTCCTATGTTGAACAAGATTGAGAAGGGACAGCTGAGATGGCCGGGACATTTAATGAGAATGGATGGAAATAGAATTGCAAGGAAGAGATGGGACTGGATGCCTGGTGGGAGGAGATCAAGAGGTAGACCACGTAAACGCTGGAGGGATGGAATTGAAGAGATTTTAACAAAGAACAACATGCCAACAATTGAACAGCTGAGAAGAGAGGGAATTTTTGAAAACAGAATTGAGTGGAGAAGACAACTGATTCCACTGACAGGCTGAAAGCCTACCTGGGAGTGGAAGTGAAGTGAAGTGAAGTGATAATCGACTTGGGACACGTAGGTGATCTCTGTCTCATAGGGAAATCACCCTAGTAGATGAATACTCTCTCCCAATAATGACACATAGAGGATCTCCGTCTCCTATGGAAAACAACGTAGTAAATGAATATTGTCTCTTCCTAATAGAATTCATGACTTATACCTGCATCCCCTCACATAAGAGAAGGAGGAAGGATGACATCGACAGCAGGCTGTCCCGGTCTTAGACACCTAGGCCAGTCTCTAACTAATCTAAGATCTCAGAGGAGAAGAAGAGCTATTCCAGTCATCTCTCTCCTTTTCCAGCAGTCTCTTGTTACTGAGAGACTAAAGACTGGAAGACTGTACTAAAGAATAAGTTATCACACTCATCTGATCCTGGAGTGCTCATAAAGGATCCAGGACTCTCAAGCCTTAGGCTAAGGAGGCTGGCAGGGATGCTGCAGCCAACTCCTTCCCATCTCAGTCATCCTTCAAGGTGGATGGACGTGATTTTTTTAGATGACAACCTCTCTCGCTGATGGTTGGGTATGGTCTCCGAGAGAGAAGACCCGTTATAACTGAAGAATTGGAAGGTATTTTTCCTCAATCAGCAGGACCTTAACCTCCGTATACAGTGGAGGGCGACTCTGACTCTACCTTCCTTTTAGTTCTTCACTGTATCCGGAATGTGATTGATCTTGGTGAGGCCCAGTCTTCTCTTCCAAAGGGGAGGAGAGGCATTCTACTACCTTTGTCGGACACCTGGCAGTCCTAGGCCTTGTCTGGAGATTCCGTGGTCCATCCTGGCCACGTAAGCTTTAGATAAGGTGTATTCTTGGTTTCTGCAGAGAAGGACACCTTGGGGCCGGGGAGATTCTTCCCCCTGATTTCATCAGCTTTTACAAGGCAGAGAAAGTATTATAGAATGTAAGAGGCTCTCCCTTCACCTCTTCCTCTGAATCATGCTGTAGCCACTTAGACATCGGGTGTCACGACAGAGCCTCTGGTAGCATTTTCCAACCCCCCTTTGGCGACAGAGTTGTTGAAAATAGAGGCTGTGGCTATGGCAACACTACAAGTACCGTTATGAGTAGACTAGAGGTTAGGAACAGTCAGAAACCTAACTGACACTGAGGACTTGTCTGTCTGTAAGAGACAAGTCTTGAAGGATATCTTGCTGAGGCCAGGGTTGTAGAATTCCAGACACCACAGGCATCCAACCAGATGGTTAATTCGGTCCTTAAAAGATGAGATGGCGTGACTGGCAAATTTTATAAACACAAAAGGGATGTACCATTTTTCCAGCAGTGGAGATAGAAACTACAACTGAAAGGTGTAGGAAAGACAGCCCAAGCTTTTTACAGCATCGAGTTGTTTCTGTCTGGTAGCTGCAGTTGATGACCATGTTTAGGGGGGCCGTCTGTCCTTTCACTCTACCACCAGTGGTAGAAAGCCTACAGTCCGATTGGAGGAGGTGGTGGTATCATAAGGGGAAAGATGGATGGTGGATGTCGTTCAATCCGAGTACCTCGTTCGTTCATCAGTACTCCCCATCCCTTCATTCCACCTCCAGCGACGTCATCATCCTATCTCCAGCTTTGGACAGAAGTCAGGGCTATGCTGGAGAATGCACTCTCCAAGAGGTTGATGACAGCTCCTCGGGCTTCTTCAGTTGACTTTCTTGTAGAGAAGTCTTCTAGAGGCTAGAGACCAGTGAGCCCTGAACCAATTTTATTCAGCAGACTCTGTTCAAGATGGAGACCTCAGCTACGGTCAGGCAAGCAATCGGGCCTTTAGACTAAACAACGTATGCTTCCAGATCCCGATCCATCCATCCTCTAGGAAGTACCTTTGGGTAGAAGTACCCTACAAAGTATACCAATTCAAGGTAATTTGTTTTGGGCTTTAGACAGTGCCTCAAGTATTTACAAGTGTCGTCACTCTAGTTTTAGCATGGGCACACCCAAATATCATTCCTCTCTTACGATACCTGAATGATTGGCTAATCCTGGCAGACACGTAAGGAACCCCTCTCCTTCACCAATACAGACACCTTTCATTTTGTCATGATCTTGGGATCATGGTGAATTGAAAGAAGTCTGTACTAATGCCATGCAAAGACTCTCTTATCTTTGAATAGACATACATGGTCCCAGAAAGGTAGCAATCCCCTTCCTTGAACACCCCCAACTGCTGGCCCATAAGTGGCAGAGGCTGCAATGACACCTAACATCCTCGGAGCACCTAACGCCAAGCTGTTGCCTTCACCATCTTTCACTTCAATCGTAGGTGAAAGGTCGGTGGCCTCAACATCTTGATCATCCCCTCTTACTGGTGCCAATAGGGGAAGAGGTCAAAAGGGACCTACAATTGTGCTTGGATAGGTCACACCTTCTGAAGGGTTTCCCACTCTTGACGCTACCTCCGAAATACTTAACAGTTTTCTTGGATGCATCCAAAGAATTTTTTGGAGCACACCTCTGTTAGCATAGGGCATTAGGGCTCAGGATGGAATGGGACTGGTGAGACCATATAATTGTGTTGGAGCTTGAGCAGTGATTCTAGCACTCAAGCATTTTCGCCCTCTTTGGTGGTGTTGATGAGCTAGAACCCCACCATGGTGGCCTATACTGTATAAACAAATAAGGAGGTACTGTGTCAGTGCAACTTATCCAACTTGCAGTAGAGACTCTGTAGTAGGCAGACTCTTTTAAGTTGATTTCCCTGACAGCCCTCTTCATTCCAGGCAGGAAGAACGTAGTAGCGGACAAGTTTGAGTAGGATGACGCGAAAGGTGGGCTCCGAGTGGTCTTTGAGTCATCGGATAGCGACAGAGATCCTGACTTTGTGGTGTTCGCCAATAATAGACCTGTTTGCGACATCACTAAATCACAAGCTCTCCATTTACTGCTCTCCAATGCCAGATCCGAAGGCAGAACTTGAGGGATGCGTTCCAGCACCCGTGGGACAGCATCAATGTTTATGCTCTTTCAGCGTTCGCGTGATAAGAAAAGCCTCAAACGAGTTCAACCGATGCCAAATCTCACCTTGACTTGTGGCCATGAAGTGGCCTCGAGTAAAATGGTACCTGGACCTTCTATATCTGGTGGTGAAACTCCGAGGGAATTGCCTCCTCTTCCCGACTTATGCCAACCACACATCCAGGTATTCCACAGTGCTGTGGAATCCCATAGGCTTCACACATGGAAGTGGTTATCCAGCATCTCCTTTCGGGGAAAAGCTTTTTGCGCAATGTTGTGCAAGAGATTTCTGGGTACCTCCGCAGATCCTTGACTTCCCTCTTATCAAGCCAAGTGGTCCATCTTCTGTGTTGGTGTCGTGGAAAAGGTGTCTCTCCTCTCAGAGCTGTTATTCCAGTATTATCCTACTTTTTACTTTGCCTCTGAACTCTGAAAGAAGAAACTGCTCCATTTCAGCAGTAAATTTCAAAAGTGAAGCCTCCACTCTGGAATGTTGTCATCAATGTGCTATGTTCCCCAGGCCACCCTATGAGCTGTAGAGGCTAATCTCAGATAGAGACCTCACTGTAAAAATAATTTTCCTGCTTGATTTTGTTCTCGGCTAAATAAGTTAGTGAGCTACATGGTCTCTCTTCTTACATCTCCCATTCAAGGGGATGGAAGCCGTTCTCATTCTCCATCGTCCCTGGTATTGTTGGCAAAACCCAGAATACTTCAGTCCCTGATCCCAGGTATTATCTTTTCAGATCGCGGTCCTGAGAGAGGTAACCGATGATCCTGATCAGTTGTTGTTGTGTCCTGTGAGGGCGCTGAGGCGCGATCTCAAGCGTACACATACCGTTAGATCACACCTGTAACATCATCTTATTAGTACAGGGAGGATCACACCTGTAACATCATCTTATTAGAACAGGGAGGGTGAAGAAAAGAGTAACGACAAGACAATTTCTTGGCTGGCTAAGGGAGGTCATTGACCACACCCTTTTGCCATCTTCTCCTTCTTCAAGAACACATGCAAGAACGTACACTCAGTATGTAACTATTCTGTAGTCAAAAAGAGGCTTTTCCCCATGCTCCTTATGAGGTAGAGTGTGACGTAACCAGGCAAAACCATCACATATGTATGGCTGGTTAGCACAGAGATATTCGGCTCGGAACAACTTTTGAAGCCAGGGCCGTGGACCCGCTGGCATTACTTAGCCACTGGTGAACGTGTGGTAGGATCCTTAAGTCTTTCATCATCCCAATGCACAAGCTTTAAGTATCCGGGGATATTTTTCCAGCCTGTTTGAACAGGGACTTCCTTCTGCCTAAGAATGAGTCCTATATTATGTATTTTTCCTAACTAAACAGACCCGAGTTCTTTACTCATACATCTACATTTCTGTCATCCAGCTGCTATCAAAGTTGTCAGTTAGCCAGCCAGACAGGGGATGGGTGCTTCCCCATCACCCTCCAGTAACTACCAGCCAGTTGTCGATACCTCATTATAATTTTTAACTGCTGTATTCCAACTTTGCTATTATTCTCCTATGTAAAGGACCCAGGTCTGTATAGTTATGAAATATCCAAATTACTTCCAAATTTGTCATTTCAGCTCATGCCATCTAATTTCATAAGTTCACTGAGAAAACTGGATTTCCTCTCTTTTGTGTATTAATGTATAATGTTTGTGGGTTTGTCCTTTTTTCAGTCTGGTACTGGCTTGTTTGGTAACCAGAACAAAGGCTTCCTCTCAAATCAACCAGCCACTGGAGGCCTTTTTGGTAATAAAACTGCGGGTACCACACAACCCTTAGGAGGAACAGGCTTTGGAACCACACCATCAGCATTTGGAACGACACCTACCACTAGTACTGGAGGTAGCTTATTTGGGCAGACTAACCAGAATAAGCCCGGACTGTTTTCAGGTTTTGGTAAGGAATTTTCATCTTTTTTTCAACAATATTAGATTAGTTATTTTGTACATTAATGAAGGGTTACCAAGTACAGGAGCTGCAAAAATTTTCTGGAGCCAGATGGTCCACCACCTCATTGAAACAGGTTGAAATAACTTATTAGTAATTAATTTATATAGTGAATCTTTGCAAATTTAGGATTTTATAGTAAAATTTTCCACTTTTATTCTCAAAAACCTTTGAAAAAGATATTCCAACCCCAGCAAAACATAGCTTAATTTCAGAGTGAGAGAGTGTGTGTGTGTGTGTCATCTCAAACTTCCAAACTTATCATTTTCCCTATAGTTGAAGTAATTGATATGTTGCATAATTATAAATATACAGTTTTTGCTGTACTTGAGAGTTACAAGGGGATTTATGGTTCGAGTTTTGTAGGGTTTCAAATTTGGCAAAATGATCTTTGGGTAACATCATTCTTGTTTTAGCTTTGTTGAACAGGGGAAATGTTGACGTTTGCAATTATTTCATAAGGGGATGGGTTGGATGAATGTGATTTTAAAGGTAGTTAATGAGAATGTATCATTATATAGATTATTTTGAAAATTTGTTGACACAAATTTAATTGTCTTATGGATTGATTATTCTTATATTTCAGGAAATTCTGGTTTTGGCACCTCAACGCTCTTTGGTGCCCAGAACCAGCAGAAACCAGGTTTGAGCTTTGGAACTCCTGGTTTTGGAACAACTAGTACCATGGGTCAGGGTTTGGGCACAAGCACAGGTGTAGGTCTCTTCAACCAGGGGACATCAAACGCTGGCGGTATGACAATGGGATGTCTTGGTACTAGTACAGGTATGTAAAATTATTTTTTTCTTTATGCTTTTGTGCTTTTTGTATTGATTAGCAGGCTGCAGTCTATTATAATGCTTAGACTTACTAGATGGTTATGAACCCGGTCCCGCTAACCCACAGCTAAATGATTGTCTCCATTGGAACACCCAAGTTTTGGGCACCACCCCTTGTTTTGGTCCTGAACAAGGGGACCCAATTATCTATATGTACTCTACTTCAGGTAAGATTTTTGTCATTATTACATTACCTTTAAAAACTAAGATCTATTTTATATCAATACTGAGAAATCTGAGTCTGGTTGATAAAGAAGTACACTAAGCAAATTAAAGAATAGAATTTATTTTTGTAAAGCAAATTAAAAGAATAAACTTAATGTGTTATAATGGGAAAAAATAAGTTGTAATTACAGTTGGTTTGCGGATCCACTTATTAATCCATTTGGCTTGCTTGCCAATAACCCAGTCACACATGAACGTTCAGTATTCTGGGTTGAATGTACAGTACAAGATATAAATATATGAAATTATTCCAAAAACTCAAAACCCTCATCTGTGCCTTTATGCAGTTTTACTCTTTATGGTGAATATATGTATATCCCATGGAATTGAAACCTGCTATATCCTTGACTTTCATCCCAAAAATGTTTCGGTAATGGAGCATTTATACCTAGTTCAACTATTACATTAATTAAAATCTTTGTTTCAAAGCCATGTATAAAATTACAGGCTGTGTCTGGATCGAATGAACATGACAGACCTTTCCCCAAAATAGTGTCAATTGCATCAATATATGCCTAATAAAATAAAAAAAAAATGTACTACTGTAGAGCATCACAACTGATAATGCCGATTTTCAAGGAAACTTCTCAGTGAAGGATATCTGCAGATATTCCTCTCAAATGTATATTCAGTCCCTTTTTTTTTTCTTTTGCTTCTCTCAAAGGCTTCAAAAATGCTTAACCCAAAGCAGTGATAAAATAAATTCAAAGGAATACACCGAATTCACATGGAAGACTACCACAAGTGACACCACTGCCTTCACAAGAATGTTCTTTCTCTTATAACAGGGTTAACCGAGTCTAAAAACCACTCAAAACAGTCAAAGACAATGTTCCAGGGGAATAAGGATTGTCGTAGCCTATTGGAAACATCCCTGTCTGGTGATCTATATGGTCTCACCAGTCCCATTCCATCCAGAGCCCTAATGCCCTATGCTAACAGAGGTGTGCTCCAAAAAATTCTTTGGATGCATCCAAGAAAACTGATAAGTATTCCGGAGGTAGCGTCAAACTTTATATGTCCTTATAGTGTCTATAACTTTACCGTCCTTGTGAGGTAAGGATGGTACAGTAGGTTTGGGGGAGCCCGCGAGTCTACCTTCCGAGTAATCATCTGCCAATGCCTGACCGTTCCCTGGTCCGTGCTTGGGTGGAGAGGGGCCATGGACACTAATTATATGTATGTATGGCCAGTCTCTAGGGCATTGTCACTCTCCTTTGCTTCTGCCATTCATGAGCGACCTCTGAACCTTTAGACCTTTAAATAGGTCCATAGGCATGCCAGGTCTCAGGGAAGACTATAGAATAGTGTACTGTATATAAACTGGGCTTACATTAGTACACTCTATTGGTCAAGCCTGCCCATTAAAAAACCCTACTGGGTGTAGGCCATTTCACAAACCTGAAACCAAAAATGGGGTGACGAGACAATCCAGAGATTGATGAGGTACACAAAATGTACAGTAAAAATAAATTGCTAATAAATATATAAGTGGATTATTTTGATACTAACTTTTGGCTGTTATATTATGGGTTTATAATTTTTTTTTTGTCTGTAACAGTATTAGGATAATGAATATTCCCTCGGGTTTATAGCATCCTGCTTTTCCAACTATGGTTGTAGCTTAAGTAATGATAATTATAATAGTAATAATAACCTTGGCAAATACAGTGATACCTCGGTACTCGACCATAATCCGTTCGAGATCCGTGTTCGACCTCCGATTTGTTCGAGTACCGAATTTTTTTTCCCCATAAGAAATAATGGTATATATTCTATTCCGTTCCCAAGCACTCGAACAGGCCCAAAATATTAATAAAACGTGTACCTAAACAACAATAATTATCTAAATGTGTATGAAATTGGTCAGAAAATCCTATAAAACAATTTTAAACCATTTACTGTACTAAAATAAAACAATTTTAAACCATTTTCTGTACTGTAGTGAACATACCTTTGAGCAGCGGTTCGATGGCATACAGGGATGGATGTGGAGAGGATGGAAGGGGGAGGTTACTGCTTGGAAGGAGAGTCCCCTTCCATGATGTGGCGGGGTAGTTCTCCTTCAGGAGTTGTTTCTCTCTCCAATGAAAGGGTGGGCAGATCTATTTCAGGGGTTTCTTCTCTTCTTTGTCTCTTCTTTGGAGGAGAAACAGGCTTTGATGTAGCAGCTTTCTTTTCTTTTGTGAAAAACTGGTCTATTAATTGTTTCTTCCTCCTCTGCAGTATTCTTCGAAAATGATACATGACACTATCATTAAACATATGCACTGCCCGGTTTGCTACTGCAATTTCTGGGTGGTATTTTTCAGCAAAAGCCTGCACATCTGCCCACTTGGAACAAATTTCATTGATGAGAGAACTTGGAACATCCTCCCTTACCTCATCCTCTTCTGAAGATTCCTGCTCCACAATCAGATCCTGCTGCTGTTGTTGTTGCAGGTGCAACAATTCCTCCACAGTCAACTCGGTAGAATGGCTTTCTACAAGCTCATCAATATCATCCTTGTCGACCTCAAGCCCCAAACTCCTGCCCATGACAACAATTTCCTCAACGACATCAGTGTCATCAGAAATTACAGGGGTAGCAGTGCTTGGACCCGCCTCTGGTTGGAAACCTTCAAACTCCCTCTCTGTGACACATGATGGCCACAGCTTACGCCAGGCAGAGTTCAATGTCCTATAGGTCACACCTCGCCAAGCTTGGTCAATCATGTTAACAGAGTTGAGGATGCTGAAGTGTTCCTTCCAGAATTCCTTTAGGGTCAACTTCGTGTCACTGGTCACTTCAAAACACTTTCTGAAAAGGGCCTTGGTATAGAGTTTTTTGAAGTTTGAAATGACCTGTTGGTCCATGGGCTGGAGTATGGGAGTAGTATTGGGGGGCAAGAATTTGATTTTGATAAAGCTGTATTCTTCTTTCAAGTCATCCTCGAGACCTGGAGGATGTGCAGGAGCATTGTCCATAACCAGAAGACATTTCATTGGCAAGCTCTTTTCAATGAGGTAAGCCTTAACCTGGGGGGCAAACACTTCGTTTATCCACTCAGTAAAGAATTGTCTTGTGACCCAAGATTTAGTGTTCGAGCGCCACATAACTGGTAGTGCACTTTTACAAATATTATTTCGTTTGAACACCCGGGGGTTGTCCGAGTGGTACACTAACAAGGGTTTGATCTTGCAATCGCCACTTGCATTTGCACACAGCAACAATGTTAGCCTATCTTTCATTGGCTTGTGACCTGGCATCTTCGTCTCGTCCTTGGTAATGTACGTATTGGCTGGCATTTTCTTCCAAAATAACCCAGTCTCATCACAATTAAAGACTTGTTGTGCGATCAAATTTTGTTCATTTATGTACCGATCGAATTCCCCCACGTATTTATCGGCTGCAATTTGATCCGAACTAGCTGCCTCCCCATGCCTAGTAACACGATGAATACCTGTTCTATTACGAAACTTTTCAAACCAACCCCTGCTCGCTTTAAATGTAAATGAATCACTTTCACTGGTACTCGGACTTTTCTTCACTAATTCTTCATAGATATGCAACGCTTTTTCACAAATGAACGCTTCACTAACACTTTCCCCGGCCAACTGTTTTTCTTTAATAAATATTAAAAGCAACTTTTCCATCTCCTCAATCACTTGTGGCCTTTGCTTAGTTACCGCCGTAACTCCCGTTGCAACATTCGCCTTCTTAATCATTTCTTTATGCTTTAAAAACGTAGAAATGGTCGACTTCGCCATTCCGTATTCTACCGCTAAATCGGACACTCGTACACCATTCTCATATTTCGCTATAATTTCCTTCTTCAACTCGATCGTTGTTCGCACTGTTTTCCTCTTCTCCTTCCCCTTAACACTCATTACTTTCTTGGGACTCATTATGAAAGCTAAAAAAGCAATTAAAAGCACTGAAAATCACTAAATCACAACGAATGCTGATCGCGCGTTGTCTGAGTGACGCTCTCGAGAGAACTGATGCTTCCCGAACAAGCGAGAGTGGCCGAGATGGCGCGATCATCACAAAGCCCATGCGGTCGTCACGTGTTCGGCTGGTCGAGTACCGAATTTTTGGTCGAGCACCGCAGCAAAAATTTCTCGAAAATTTTGGTCGAACTCCGAATTGTTCGAGTATAGAGTCGTTCGACTACCGAGGTATCACTGTACTAAGCTTAATGGTGATGAAAGGTGAATTGAAATGATAAACTGAGTATAAAGTAGACTATTCTGGAAGACTAATGTAGATCACAAGATATCAAAATAACATTTACCGCAAAAATAGTTGTGCAGTATTACTCCAAGTTAAATGGTGCAACTCTTGAATTCCACATGGAATTTTGGAAATTTAGATTACTGTTTTTTTGGCTAGGTGAACATATATCGGGACTAGCCTCAGGGCACGTATCCTTCCGCCTGGGGTAGCCTAGTCCTCACAGAAAACCGAAGTAGGGTAAACTACACAAAACTCTGGTCGGTTGAGAGGAGATTCCAGGTACCTCCTAAGGAAGTAGTTCTTGGTAAGTATGTTAGGAAAAATACAAATTACTAAAAATTTGTGATATTTCATGTTTCAAAAAATATTTTTAACAAAAACAATTTATTTTATCGTTAAAACGTCTTTTTCTTATATTTACGCAACTTTTGTGGTCCCTTACGCAACCTTCTGCTGACCAGAGTACCTATCTATTTACTTTTCAAAATTTCAGGGAGAGGTATTTATGTCTGTTTTCAATTGACAGTTTTCTCTAATCCTTCATAGGAGGCTCTGTTTTCTTTCTCTCGATAGTACTGCAAGTAATGTTACATGTTTTTGTAAGGTATATTCATTGGAGTCCTTTGTCTCCTTTAAAAATTCTCTTTAATCCCTCATAGGAGGCTCTTTTTTTTTCTTTCTCTCTCGGTGTTATCATAATGAAGCATTTAAATACAAATTACTTGTAAAATTTGTAATATTTCTCTATGCTCTGAATGTGTGTAAATGATTACGATCTTGCATTCTCCCCAAGGGGAAATACTGTATATCTCTTATGACCTGAAAGGGTGTGCACGATTACACTCGTGTTTTGATTACGCTCATTTGAAGCACTTGACCTCCCAGACTGATGAAGAAACACTCCAGGGCGTATCCTCACATACATTCAGCTTTCTGCATTTAGGCAAACTTTTGTATGAGTACTTGTTCGTACCTTAAGTTCTTTCAGACTCAGAAACATAATCAGTCTGCAGACTTTCTACATATTAAAGAAAATGGGTCTGCTGCCTTTCCCTTTTATTTTTTGGATGATTAATCGATTAAATCATTGATAGGAGTTTCATATACAATAAGTCGCTCCTACCATTTTTCTCCCAGTGGGAGAGACTATTTTGGCCATTCAATCATTCACCGAGGACGAAGAAAAAAAAATTGCACGCTATTGTGCTTTCTCTAAAGCTGTTTGTAACTACAATTATCTTTTGGAATGAAGCCATTCATGGTTGCAATGGCAAGTACACTTTGAGAACGTCACCACTATGCGAGCAACTTTTGGAATGTTATCGCTAATCTGTTTGTGCTTTTGTGCTTTCTCATGCTTCCGGTAGGTCCATCTTTCTGGTTTGCTCTCCCATTAGAGTGATACTAGGTGTTTGCATACTATTGAGAGACCGCCATTGCAGGTGCAAGATCAAAAGCCACAACCTTACCTGCTCTGGTTGCTTCTCGCGATAGGTCATGCACCTTTTCAGTTGCTCGCGATTTATCGTGCTCCCTGTCATCTGCCTGCGATCCATGGCGCACTCTCTCACCTGCTTGTGATCGATCGCACGCCCTCATCTGCTTTTAATCGGTCGCGCATCCTCTCAACTGCCTGCTCGCATTCGGTTGTGCATCCTCTCACCTGCCTGCTAGATTGCTCTCCCATGGTATTACTCCTACTAGCCCTCTCATTCATTCCCACACAAATACAACCCAAGGGAAGGACTCAGGTTATATATTGAAAGTACAAATGACCTTCAATTGTTCCTACACAAATACTAGCCTTATTAGTTCTCGATGATATGTCATCTCATCCGTTACCAGACTTTTCAGCATTGGAGGTGCTGTGACAGGTTCAATAGAGTTAGGTTTCCCCTACACACGCTGGATAATAAGATTTGCACGTTGAAACACTGGCCCCAAAGCAGAAGAAAGGAATTTTTTTTGGTATTTTATGTTATATTGGATTCCCAGTTCTAGCATTTTACAGAAAAGTCCTTAGAGACCACAGAGCACATTAACTCCAAAAATAGCCTTTTCCTTCGTCAAGTTTTATTCGTAGTGCAACTGAAAGGTTTTCCTCCAGTTATACCGGGGCACCGAATAGTATTAAAGGTCCCAGTGCTGAACCATATGGCCCTAAATTCAAAAGTCCAGCTCATAAATCCAAATTACTGAAGGCATCTTTTTTTTTTATTGTTCCTCGTTTTGGTTGGATACCTTGTTCTTTTTCTGGTAAGATGGCATAGCTCTTGTGATTGTACAGGAAACTTCCATTGTCTGAAGTTTGTCTTCAAACGTTTTATGTTATGTTTATTAACTTAGCTCTTATATAGAATATTTATATACTTGGTAATTTGAAATCTTCCTATTAAGTATAATGCTCTATGGTTTTAGTCTTCTCGTACCCTTATAATTTTTTTTATGCTTTCTTTTTTTTTATCTCTAGACCTTATTCTTATATCTTAACCCTTTTACCCCCACCATAAGGTTAAATTTCGAGCACATTTTGCTATATAATTTTTTTAAATTGCTCTAACAGGCTTAATTTTTGTCCTAGAGAGGTCATGTTGGTCTCATTCTTTTGGAAAATGCCTGAATTTTCTCATTAAATTATCAAAAATGAGTAAAAACGTGTAATTAACAGTGTTTTGCAAGAACGTACCGGTATGTCCTTTGGGGGTGAAAGGGATAATATACATAAAAGTATCTTCTTTAGAAAAAGCAAATTTGTTCCATGGTGTTTAGTGTCATTTAATCTTGAAGAGCATCACAAACAAACATTAACCCTTTTACCCCCAGGCTCTTTGGAAATTTCCAACCCTTAACCCCTAGGGGGTTATTTTTTCCCCAGCACATTTTGCAGTATATTTTTTCTTAAATTGCTCTAACAGCCTTAATTTTTGTCATAGAGAGGTCAGGTTGGTCTCATTCTCTTGGAAAATGCCTGAATTTTTTCAAAAAATTATCAAAAATATGAAGAAAATTTTTTTTTTATAGCACTTTTTGTTCAAGGACGTACCGTTACGTCCACGGGGGTAAAGGGATGAGTTTTGTGAAACGTACCAGTACGTCCTTTGGGTGGTAAAAGGGTTAATATATTTTGTTTGGCCACTATGCACATAGAAATATGAATGAACTTAACTGTATATAACATGAATTTATTTTTCCCTCAGGGTTTGGATTCCCTCAGCAGAATACTATGGGTGGAGGAATGAGTGGAGGAGTATTTCCTGACCTTGGCAAACTTGTGAAAGCAATGACTGAAAAGCCACTATTTGACATTGCTGTTTCGAATAAATCTGCATCATCATCAGGTATTGTGTGTTTGCTTTCTTCTCAATTTGTAGATTTCTCTTTATCAGAACATATTAGGGGTAGAAGTTTTCATATCATAAAATATTATTTTTAAATATAAAACTTACCCGCTGGTTATATAATGACGTGATCTAAAACTTATACTGTATAACCAGCGGGTAAGTATATTCAAAAATTTATTTTATTATGAAAATATCATTTTTAGATATAAAACTTACCCGCTGGTTATATAAGTTTTAGATCACGTCATTATATGACCAGCGGGTAAGTATATTCAAAAATCTATTTTATTATGAAAATATAATTTTTCCTGAAATTTTTCTTTCAATTTACATTACTTAATCCAGATTTTATTGTTTAATTTCCTCTTATTGAATTTTCCATGTTTGGAATTATTTCCTTCAAGGTCAAGGCAGCACATCACCCCCAGCTGATCAGAACAGTCCAAAGTTGTCAAGTGGTACTTTTCGGCCTGTCTATGTCTTGTCGCCTTCACTGTTTGCTAATAATAAACCTCGGCCAAAGCCTATCAACAAAAGCAATAATCAAGGGTAAGTTACACATTACAGATTGATTGTAATATTTCTGTCAGGTTTATTTAGAAATTTATACTTTTAAAATACGACTGTTGATTTTACCCGTGTCAGACACCCCATCCAAAATGAGTAGGATAATGAGTGGCAACCATATGGTACCTGGGTAGTGAGTTAGCATTATTATTGTGTAAAAGGGCAATATTTGTTTTGTTAGTTAACCCTTTTACCCCCAAAGGACGTACTGGTACGTTTCACAAAAGCCATCCCTTTACCCCCATGGACGTACCGGTACGTCTTTGCAAAAAAATGCTATAACATTTTTTTTTTTTCATATTTTTGATAATTTTTTGAGAAAATTCAGGTATTTTCCAAGAGAATGAGACCAACCTGACCTCTCTATCACAAAAATTAAGGCTGTTAGAGCAATTTAAAAAAAATATACTGCAAAATGTGCTGGGAAAAAATAACCCCCTGGGGGTTAAGGATTGGAAATTTCCAAAGAGCCTGGGTGTAAAAGGGTTAAAATACGACTGTTGATTTTACCCGTGTCAGACACCCCATCCAAAATGATTAGGATAATGAGTGACAACCATATGGTACCTGGATAGTGAGTTAGCATTATTATTGTGTAAACGGGCAATATTTGTTTTGTTAGTTAAGGATTTTAATTGCTTCTTTAGAATTGTAAGTTCCAACGTATTGGCAGTATTGATAAGGTTAATCATAATTAACATAAAGTATACTGACATTCTGTCTGATATCAGTTTTGTGGCATTTGTTCCCAGTGTTTTATAGATATGTATTAATCATAGATATCTAGTACAGTAGTTTTGATGTGAAAAATACCATTAATGCACGTTGAAATTACATTTTTATGCATACGAAAACAAGCATGATCATAATGCTATTTGAAGTTGTAGGGCTAGTCTAGTAAATGTTACTTCTAATGTTCAATCCCAAACATAGTAGGTCCTTTATATTTTTAAGATTATTGAATTATTAGAAATATGTATCCATCATGTATTGAATTATTAGAAATATGTATCCATCATGAAAACACATTTTAGAGTAAATGATTTCATTTTTTTTGTGCACGCAGTCTTCTGTCTTGTGGAGAAGAAATGTATAGAGTACTCAAGTCATTTGTCAGGGTGATATATTAGCAGGATTCTAAGTGAAAAATAAGAAAGCATCAAGGTTTATTATGAACAAGATGCAAGTTTATATATGTTTGGGCTTATCTTCTGAATCTATGTCATTTTCGTAAAGAACTAAAAGCATTGAGAATGTATGGTAGCCAAAGACTTTAGTTGATGATACTTTATATCCCGATACTAAATTTCTTTCATCGGTTATCAAGGGATCTTTTTTCAATGTACTGCATAGTCTGCAATATTATATATACATATATATATATATATATATATATATATATATATATATATATATATATATATATATATATATTTTAACTATCATACCTTTTAAGATAGTCTCTTAACATTCAAGCTTAAGTTAACCTTTTACCCCCAAAGGACGTACTGGTACGTTTCACAAAACTCATCCCTTTACCCCATGGACGTACCGGTACATTCTTGCAAAAAACTACTTTTTAAATTTTTTTTTTTTTGCATATTTTTGATAATTTTTTGAGAAAATTCAGGCATTTTCCAAGAGAATGAGACCAACCTGACCTCTCTATGACAAAAATTAAGGCTGTTAGAGCAATTTAAAAAATATATACTGCAAAATGTGCTTGAAAAAAAATTAACCCCTGGGGGTTAAGGGTTGGAAATTTCCAGATAGCCTGGGGGTAAAAGGGTTATCTTATCATAGCTCTTTAGATTTATCACAAGTGTTTTGCTGTCTGAATTAGTTCTGGAATTATGTAACATTTTACCTCATGGGTTTCCTTTCTTGTACTCAAGAGCCACATACTGGATATCAAATTTGCATTCACAGACCCTTAGCTGTAATCTTATATATAGAATATTGTCTTAGCACTTCATTATTTAACCGTTTTACCCCCAGGCTTTTTGGAAATTTCCAACCCTTAACCACCTGGGGGGTATTTTTTCCCCAGCACATTTTGCAGTATATTTTTTTTAAATTGCTCTAACAGCCTTAATTTTTGTCATAGAGAGGTCAGGTTATTCTCATTCTCTTGGAAAATGCCTGAATTTTCTCAAAAAATTATCAAAAATATGAAAAAAAAAATTTTCATAGCATTTTTTTGCAAGGACGTACCGGTACGTCCATGGAGGTAAAGGGATGGCTTTTGTGAAACGTACCAGTACGTCCTTTGGGGGTAAAAGGGTTATCTGTTATTGCAAACTATTGATATGATATGCACATACGATGCATGTATGTTTAGAAATGAAAGACAAGTCATAGATAAAGATTTCAGTTAAATACTTAGTTTGTTTTTTAGGTTTTTTGTATTTGGTTTTACTTATACTGTAGTAGACAGTTTTGCGAGGGTTGAGATTTTGTTTATTCATAAATCCAATAGAAGATGGTATAGGCTATATGTGTATTTTATCTTTATTTTTAATATTTATATTCTAAATTATTAACAGGCAGTGCTATCAGATCCAAGTTTGTTCCTACACTAATACAAACTTCTGCCCTCTAGTGGGAGATTGATTCAAGGGCGGCTGGAACTTGGCAGTTACAATTAGGTGTTGGCAGTAGCCGGTGATTACCTGCTGGTGGCAGGGAAGCCCAGTCCCCTTGTATAGGGGCTTCAACTATCTGGTTTAAACAAAAGAGGAACTGTTAAGCCTACACCAAAGAGTGCTGATTTAAGGGTAGCCCAGCACTTATGTTCCTGGGTTGTACCAGAAAGGGTCTTTAATGGTTAAATTGTATTCTTTTTAAGTTGAAGCATAAACTCTCAGCAACAGCTCTTAGCTGAATATAGTTATTCCAAGTCAAATCTAATTTTTACCCTTCCAAAGGGGATGGGCCTCCTGATTCTGCAAATAGGCATGTTTGCAATCGTCATTAAACCAGTGTTTGTTTCACTCAGTACTCCAGCACACAAGAAGAAATAAGCCTAATAGCACACAAGAAGAAATAAGCCTATTAGCACACTAGAAGAAATAAGCCTAATAGCACACAAGAAGAAATAAGCCTATTAGCACACAAGAAGAAATAAGCCTATCAATTATGTTAACCAGATTCTCACTCAAAAGAACAACATGCTCAACACTTTTATACAATTGTGACCAATTCAAATTCTGAAGACCCCTCAAAATGCTGTTCCAATCTGCTTGAGATTTTATACAAATCTTACACGAGTGTGACACATCATGGACAGTCTGCTCAGTCTTAACTACTAATGAAATCAAGGCATCATTAGATGACCCAACTGAAGAAAAACCTTACTTGTTATAATACCAGGGGAGTTGATGCATACTAGATCCAAACAAGAGAACTCTAATCTAAGACAGTGAAAGACCATGGTATAGAGGCTATGGCACTACCCAGGCCCAGAGAACAATGGTTTGATTGTGGAGTGTCCTCTAAGAAGAGCTGCTTACCATAGCTAAGGAGCCCCTTCTACCCTTACCAAGAGGAAAGTAGCCACTGAATAATTACAGTACAGTAGTTAACTCCTTGAGTGAAGAACATCATTTGGTTATCGTAAGTGTTGTCAGGTGTATGAGGAAAGAGGAGAATGTGTAAAGAATAGGCCAGATTATTCGGCGTATGTGTAGGCAAAAGAAAAATAAGCCGCAAGTAGAGAGGGATCCAGTGCAGTACTATCTAGCCAGTCAAACAACCTGTGATGCTGCTCAGCTGCTGGTGTTGTGATCCTCCATCATAGGACCTAAAGTATCACGTCTAAGATAGCAGTTACAACATAATTTTAGGGCTAGAGTGAAAGTGTCTGGTCCGTTTTCCTCTCTTCCTCTCTCTTGTGGTTTAACTCTTGCAATATTATGTAGCTGGGTGGATGTAGATACAAGTAAACCTCATCTGTAGCTAGCAGCTTTTCTATTGGTGTTCATTCCACCATCCTCCTTACGAGGGGGAGGATGGATATATTCAGGCAAACCCATAAAGTCTTAGAAAGTGGTTGCCTGGGCCGTGCATGAACCTGATGGGGTTTTTAACCCTGGTTCACGAGGCGTTTAGGATGCTATTCTTTGCAACTTATCAGGACCAAGATCAGTAATTCCAGGATTTTAGCCAGCCAGTTTGGTAATAGGGACATCCTCCCTCCTATGGATGAGTCTCTTATTAACCCTTTTACCCCCAAAGGACGTACTGGTACGTTTCACAAAACCCATCCCTTTACCCCCATGGACGTACCGGTACTTCCTTGCAAAAAATTGCTATAAAATTTTTTTTTTCGTATTTTTGATAATTTTTTGAAAAAATTCAGGCATTTTCCAAGAGAATGAGACCAACCTGACCTCTCTCTGAAAAAAAATAAGGCTGTTAGAGCAATTTAAAAAAAATATACTGCAAAATGTGCTGGGAAAAAAATAACCCCTTGGGGGTTAAGGGTTGGAAATTTCCAAAGAGCCTGGGGGTAAAAGGCTTAAAGGATGGTTTTTATTCATGTTGGGACAGATCACAAATTTTAAAAGTAATTTGAATTTTTCCAAACTATAAAAATCTGAGTCCTTTAACTCAACTTCTCTCATGTTGCATAAGACTTTCCATATTTCTTACCCTCCTTTACATTCAGATCTTCCGAGATTGTACCATCCAATACTTAGTACTAGGTATGCAGTTAATTCTAACATGGCAGATCTATTTAAATTTTGTTACTAGTCTGTATTTTATATTATTCATTTACTTCTCATAATTTATTTCCTCATTGGGATATTTTTCCCTGTTGTAGCCCTGTTCTTTTAACTAGGGTTGTGGCTTAGCTAGTAATAATAATCATTGTCCCCAAAAGTCACATTAATCAAAATGACTTCTCTGTTTTCTGGCAAGGGGCTTCCCTGCCAAGTTACATACATACATACATATACCAAAGGCACTTCCCCCAATTTTGGGGGGTAGCCGACATCAACAATGAAACAAAACAAAAAAGGGGACCTCTACTCTCTACGTTCCTCCAGCCCCTGTGGCCGCGGGGGCATAAAAACAATTAGAATAGCGCCAACGTTATCCCTGCGTGTCGTTAGAGGCGACTAAAAGGGAAGGGACGAGGAGGCTGGGAACCCCCTCTCCTGTATAAAAATCCTGTGAGACATTATCTGCCAAGTTACAGCTGTGCTTTAATCAATCTCCTTATTAAAAGACAAGTTTATAGCCAGGAAAACTAAATATTACGTCTAAATTTTACTATATATTCAAGCCCTATAATTCACTAAAGCCTGAGGTAGGTGACTCCCTCTCATCCATTCTCATTGTCTTAAAAGTTGATGTCCTTACCCTTTAATGCTGATTTGAAGTTATCTCTACCGCTATATGAAGAGATTTGGATTTACACTATATGAATCCTTATAAATCCTTGTAAATCTAGGATTAACCTGTCTAGTAACTGTGTTGCTATGTAGAAAAAGTGTTAGAGACTGGTTATATAAGATTTATCTCAAATCAGTATCAAAATTATAGATTTAAACCTAGAAATATAATTGGGAATTTTTGCCGTCAAAAATTTTAGTCTACTGGAAATTATTGAAAGGAAATTTTAATAGATTGTTTTCTTGAATGTTATGAATCTTAATTTATTTTCCCATTAGATTTAGGAATCCTAGCTCAGTGATCAGTTATTTTATTATAATTTTATAGGTACATACATACATACATATACCAAGGCACTTCCCCCAATTTTGGGGGGTAGCCGACATCAACAAATGAAACAAAACAAAAAAGGGGACCTCTTCTCTCTACGTTCCTCCAGCCTAACGTAGAGAGTAGAGGTCTTGTACAAAATTAGTAATAATAAGGAAATCAGATAAAGTTTTAACTTCTTTTAGTTGTAGGATTTTACTGGTCAGCCTATTAGAATAGTAATAGTTTTTTCTTCTAAATTTTGGCAAACAAATAATAGCCTCTGTCAGGCATTTTACAGATTCAAGGATTTTTGTGATATTGATTTTTTTATCGTTTTATGTACGAAAATAGTACTTATAATAGTTTTATTTGTTATTTTTCATGTACAAAAATATTATATAATTAAGGTTACTCTTGTTACTTTCACGATAGTGTCTTTAATATGTGGTTTGGCTTATGAAATTAATATGTGGTTTGGCTTATGAAATTGATAATGCTGTGCTTTTCAGAAACAATCGGCATTGGCTTTTCAAAGGTTTGGATGACCCTAATGAGGAAGCAACAGAAGATTTCTTGAAGCCGAAGAAGTACCCGAGTGTAAGAAAATTAAATTTGAGGGTGTTCAGAGCTGCAAATTCTGAGTCCTCATCCTCTAATGAAAGCAGGAACACAGCTGCGGCCCCTGCGCCTTCTCCTTTAACCACCCCAATATCACCTTTGGGTCATGCCACGCCTCACCGATCCAGTCAGCCCCCATCCCCTGAGAGTACTCCAACACCAGATATTATCAAGGTATATATTTCTTGAACTTGGGAGGAACGTAGAGTAGAGGTCCCCTTTTTTGTTTTTGTTTCATTTGTTGATGTCGGTTACCCCCAACAATTGGGGAAAGTGCCTTGGTATATGTATGTATGTATATATTTCTTGCCCGTTTTTATGCTAAAGAAATGTCAGTCGTGCAAATTTTTTTTTTTTTTTTTATGGCCAAGGGGACCGTCCGCTATGCCATGAATTTTTTTTCTAATTATTCAAAATACACAATTTCTATATATGTTTTAGACATATATAATACCTTCATCATATAAAAATTTCAAGTCATTTGATTAAAAACTTTTTGATATTTAAGCTAAAATCATGATTTAGAAAAAAAAAATTAGATACATTTTTCTCCACTAATGTGACACCAATTGTATTGAAAATCATACCATCAAAACTTCTTTATAAATTGAATAATTCTGTGACAGATTTATTTATTTATTTTTTGTTTTTTCTCGTCTAGACGAAAAATATTCATGAAAAGAAGAGGAAAGGGAAAATGAAAATTTTGGTGCTCCCAATAAATTGTGGGATTTTTATTCCTCTTTTCAATGATATCGTTCTCTAAAATCGAACAATGAATGAGAAAAATGTATCTAAGTGGGAATAAGTATGTTTTTATGAGGTTCCAAAGATTTCCAATAAATTTTAGCTTTTCTTAAAAAAATCAAGATAACATTATTATGATAACCTTACTTTGTACTTTTATTGTTTATTCCTACACAAACGCACCCTAAACGAGGTATTTAAACCCTACTTGGTGTAAGGGTGTCGTGAGTTGCCAGCGGCCTCCCATTGTTGCCAGAGTTTTAGTTAGAATTTCAAGCTTTGTACACTTTTTCATGTTTCCCTCTCCTTGGTTCTTTTTTGTTACTCTCTGCGTACTTTTTGTTCTTTCTATGACCTTAGGTAACATTGGCCTTACTATAAAGTTCACGATGATGTTGTGAAAACAATGTATATACGAATTGCAAGTAAACAAATGCATGCATTTTAACTTCTATACATCTTTGGAAACTGGCTGCTGTTCTCGTAGCTCGTAGTTTTCGTTCACCTACCCTCTACCAATGCCTTCCATCTCTGCCAGATGTACGAGGTTTTGAAACAAGTGAAAAAATCTTTATATATATGTAAAAGTAAACACACAGACGAATTTGTCAAACTGTCATGGAGACGACACTAAGGATGACGTCATATTTGAAAGACTGCTATATGTTTATTATTTGTAAAAATAATTGGCTGAAATTTCTGGAGAGCATTTACAATATGTTTCTCCATACATAGAAATAATAAAACAATTTTCGATTTCTGAAAGTTATGTCAAAACACCATTGCGGACAGTCCCCTTAATGTGCTATGCTGTCAAGGACTTTCCTGTAAAAGACTAGAAAGGGAATCTAATAGAACACCTCCCCAAAAATAGGTCTTTCTTTTGTGAAAACCACTTTTTTCTAGTTTTTTTTCTTGGCAATTATGAGTAAGTTCTACCTTACCTAAGATTGTTATATTATAAATTTACAACCTGACTAGGTTGGTATGTCTTGGTCTAGTTCTATGTTGCAACCTGCATTTGAAGGACGTGACCGCTATCGTGGTGTTTTCAGGTCTCCAACATTTGTTATCCTTGTTTAGGCCAGTGGTACTTTTCTGTAGCAAGTCCAGTTCAAGGTTTTGCATAAGGCCTTCTGTGATTATTCCTAATGTTTGTAGGACTATTAGTATTACTTCTACTCGGGCTTTCCTTAGGTTTCTTATATCCTTCTTTAGGTCATTCTATTTATTTATCTTCTGTCATTTTTTATAAACTCAAGTCTCATAGTTCAGTTACACCAATCACCAATAGTTTTTGTTGTCTTTTATTTACTAATATCAGGTTAGTTTTATGTGCTTGTATCATATAAGCTCTTACATTATATGATTGTTTTATTTTCAAGGACTTTTTCAGTATAATGTTCCCTCAGAAGGATATTGGGAGTTGAATGGCAGGACAGGATTAGAAATGAAACTATAAGAGATATTACTCGAATGCCATATGTGGATGAGATCATGATGAGGGGTAAATGGAGATGGTTTAGGCTTGTTTGTCACACTCCCTTAGAGAGATTTGTTCACCAAACATTTAGCTAGGCTCCACAAGGCACTAGAAGAGTTGGAAGACCTAGACGTACATGGCTGAAGGCTATGAATTGCGAAGTAGGAGGTGATAAATGGGGAAGTATTGAATTAAAAGCTCAAGATAGAGACGAGTGGCGAAAAGTACTCTTGAATTTGTTCTTAATTTTCAAATCATGTTTTTGCATGGAACTCACTGGTGCATGTTGAAGGATTTAAATTGTTAAAAGAATCTGTGTTGAAAGATCAGAATTTATATGATTGTCGGTTCAGGTTGAAATGCCATTATGAAAGAAAAAAGAATGACAAGTTTTTCCTGTTAGTAAAAGATTTTAATTCTTTAGTAGATATTTCAAGTGTCATTGAATAACATCCTGTGATCTTTGAAAGTTTTTATGGATTGTTTTTAGGGTATATTTTTCTCATGATATCTGAAATCACATCTTCATTAGTAAGAAAGCATTCAGATATTTATTTTTTTTTACCTGTGTTTCTAAATAAAAGAAACATTCATAATAAATATTCATTTTCTTTTATGATTATTCCAGGGGCGAGACAAAGTAAAAAGGAGAAGCTTGACCGAAAAGCAACCATTGAATGACACGCTGGTTGATCTTAATGTCCATCAAATTGTTAGGGAGGAAGAAGAAGACGCACAAGGTGATGCAATGAATGAAGAAGAGAGAGACGAAGCTGATATTGAGGATTCGGAAAACAAAGAAAATAACAACATGAGTGAACAGGGAGTAAATGAACTCACAGCTTTGACAAAGACGTCAGATCAGCCACATCCTGCTGGTGAGTGATTATTAACTTTACCTTAACCATGTACTGTAGCTTAATGAATATTTTTCATTATATGAGTCTTTAGCATTCTTTAGTTTTTAGCAAAGTTGTTTCTCTTTCTCATCTGTGTTTTAAACTTAGTAAGATTCAACAATCATCACCTTTTTTGCGTCTGATAAAGTAACATTCAGCACGGCCCTCCCCATTGATGAAGGGATTATCTAAATGGAAGACAGCCTGTGAATAGTGGTTTTCGCACGCCTTTGTTAAATACACGACACCTACAAGGTGTTCGCGCGAGGGTTGTAACCTCTGCATTCCATGCTTTTATCTTTCTCTAGTATATTTGGAAGATTTATATTAGAAAAGGTACAAAGAAGGACTTTTCACCGGGCGTCACAGGCCTCTTCCCAGAAATAGATTTTTCCTTCGTCAAAATCCCTTTTTTGTGTGTAATGACAACATTTTAAACATCTTTTATGTGTACTGTTTTGGTACTATCATGTCTTAGTACTGCACATTGGGTCCATGTTTATATTGTGTGCCTCATAAGTTAGAAAAGAGATTGGTCACCCTCTGTCAGTACGCAGTACAGTCATACCTCTATTCACGAAAGACTCTGCTTACGAAATTTTCAAGCTACGAAACGAGATGCGAATATTTTTATGACTCACTTTACGAAAAATATATCACTATAAGAAAAGAGATTTGCCAGCCAGGCCTAGAATAAAATAGTCACCTATCACAGAATTGAAGAAAAAGGGTTCAGACAGAAAATGTAGTTAGAGTCTATAATAGGGGTAACTATATTAGTACAGTATTGGGTAAAGTTTTACTGTATTTCAGATTCTGATTTCAAACAGAAAATAGGTTTTCCTTTAGTAAATAACGTGATTTGACCGAATTTGACCTTCATTTCAACCGCAAACAAACAGAACAACCAGTTCGACTAACTTTAAGTAGCCGAACTGGTTGCTGTTATTACGGATGAAATGAAGGTGAAAACCGGTTAAATCACGATATTTTTTACAGGAAAACATATATTTTCTGTTAAATTTTTAAATATAATGACTTTTGTTATATAAATTCTGTTAAAATTTTTAAATATAATGACTTGTTCAAATTCCGTGTCACTTCACTCACGTATGTACTACGAACGCTAACATTAGCAACGTTACCAATGTTTCACAGCGTTACCAACGTTACGATGTCATTGCTAACGTTAGCAATGCTACGGTAATATTAGCTTGTGTAGTTTAAAGCATTTTTCCATATACCCTTTACACAATATATAAAAAGGTACAAAAAGATACAGAACCTAACAAACCCACCTAACCTAACCTAGAAGTTCATAACATTAGCAACACTATATATAATGGTTCTTGTTCCGCCATTAGCTCGCTTACGCTCGCAGGAAAATAAAACATCAAGCTCGTATGTACTGGCAAGCGGTAATGTTGAGCTGCGCACGCTAACATTAGCGATGTTACTCTAACATGCAATGCTAGGATAACATTAGCAACTCTAAATATGAGTCTTTCAGTCGAGAAACATGCCAAGCGCCATTTTTAAAAAGTGTCAGAAATCGCGATTGAAAATTGCCAATTTTCAAATTATTTATATTATTGTTATTATCATTATCATTATCATTATTATCAATATAATAATAATAATAATTATTGTTATTATTATTATTATTTATATTATTATTATTATCATCATCATCATTATTATTATTATTATTATAATTGTTATTATTATTTTTATTATTATTATTATCATTATTTTTATTATAATATATTATTGTTATTATTTTTCAATCGCAATTTCTGACACTTTTAAAAATGGCGCTTGGCATGTTTCTCGACTGAAAGACTCATATAATGGTTCTTGTTCTGCCACTGTCTCGCTTACGACTGCAGGAAAATAAAACATCAAGCTCCTATGCACTGGCAAGCGGTAATGTTGAGCTGCGCATGCTAATAAAATAGAGTAAAACTAACACATTAAGATTAAAGAATTTAATGACTTACTTTTATGACCGCGACGACGAAACTTGTGGGTCACCGGGGTGTTGTGACTGTGAGTCTATGGCGTCTCAACTTCTTTGTCTTAGTTTAGTACTGCACTTGGAACACTGTAAACGTTGGGCTGTTACATTACGAAATTTAAGAAAGTTATCAATATTGGAATTCACCAAAATTCAGATAAAAGTTGCTAACGAGTAGATACGGAAATTTATACTTCAGTTTATAATATGAGTTAATATAGAAAAATTGGAATTGAATAATTTTTAATAGGTTATACCTTCGAAATTTTGGACATCAGTAATTTTTATATTACATTTAAATCTCATAGGTAACACTTTTTATAATGTTCACTAATAATGTTGAAGTATATTTTTGTATTTAGGTGGAAAGATAACCTTAATGCAGTTTCAACTTATGGATTTATCTTCCACTTGGCAGGTATCAAGCTGACACTTTCTGAATATTATACCTTGCCATCTCTGGAAGACCTGAAGGACATGATAGATTCGCAAGGCAGGTGTGTTGTGGAAAATCTTACAGTCGGAAGATATGGATATGGCAACGTCTGCTTCCTTGGTGTCACTGATGTCACAGGGTTAGACTTCGACAGCCTGATCTCCATATACCGGAAACAGGTCGAAGTTTATCCAGAGGGAACTCAAAAGCCCCCTCAAGGTCAAGAGTTGAACAAGCCAGCTATTGTAAGTAAAATTGTAATTTAGATTATTTATTAAGCCTTTTACCCCCAAAGGACGTACTGGTGCGTTTCACAAAACTCATCCCTTTACCCCTATGGACGTACCGGTACGTCCTTGCAAAAAAATGCTATAAAATTTTTTTTTTTTCATATTTTTGATAATTTTTTGAGAAAATTCAGGCATTTTCCAAGAGAATGAGACCAACCTGACCTCTCTATGACAAAAATTAAGGCTGTTAGAGCAATTTAAAAAAATATATACTGCAAAATGTGCTGGGAAAAAAATAACCCCTTGGGGGTTAAGGGTTGGAAATTTCCAAAGAGCCAGGGGTAAAAGTGTTAATAGATTTTGATATATTTCTCAGTATCTCTTTAAAGTCAAATTTGTTTTTATACCATTACCATTCCTTGATGTTTCCATTTTTGAACTTCTAGTTTATTTTTTTCCTTTCAATTGGTATTTCAATTGTCTTTTAAAGTGTATTAGCATTTGGGACTTCATGTCATACTTTGAGTAAAGAAATACTGTAAAGTGTCTGTTGTCGGTAGGAAAATTTCAAAGAATATTTTGATTAGTAATGCGTAGAGGAAAGAATCAATGATTAGAATAGATTACAGAAAATGGGCTTACGATAATATTGTAGTTTATTAAAATACTAAATATTCCTACCTGGATATATATCCACATCCTTTAATAGAAGTAGATTTCAGCGAAACTGGAATTTGGCTGTTAACATCATAATAAGGTGTCAGTAGTTACTGTTGAGTAGCAGGGAAACCTTTCCCCCTACCACCTCAGTGAGTTGCCACTTTTACTAAAGCTGCAAAGTCATATAGACATACCCTTGGTATCCCAAATATGGATTCTTTAATCAAATATTTTATATTCAGATTGTCTGATTGCTGATCGCTGTGTTGTAAGTATGTAGTCTTGCCAGGACCACAAGTTCTTGTGGGATTTAAGATGAGATTCAGCTGCTGAAGACCTGACAGGAGAACAATACTAGAATCAAAGAATGAAAGAATCAAAACATTACTTCAAAACAGACTGATTACCCAAAATCTTGAAAGACATTCTCAATTAGCCAATATTTTATGCAATTATTATTATTATTATTATTATTATTATTATTATTATTAATTGCTAAGCTACAACCCTAGTTGGAAAAGCAGGATGCTATAAGGCCAGGGGCTCCAACAGGGAAAATAGCCCAGTGGGAAAAAAGGAAATAATAAATATTTTAAAAACGGTAACATTAAATATCTCCTATATAAACTTTAAAAACTAACAAAACAAGAGGAAGAGAAATAAGATAGAATTATGTGGCTGAATCTACCCTCAAGCAAGATAACTCTAACCCAAGACATTGTAAGATCATGGTACAGAAGCTATGGCACTACCCAAGACTAGAGAACAATAGTTTGATTTTGGAATGTCCTTCTAGAATACACCATATGTGTTTCTCAAGAGTTAATTTGCTATCAAAGAATCACATCTAAGATTTTAGAAAGTTGCATAGAGTTAAAGAAACATTATCAGTGCAAAGATCTTGCTGTTGAGGAGCCACTATCCTCAACATACTTACAATCATACATTGAGTTTTGTTAGGGTTCAACTTCATGCCCATAATTTACATGATGCACTAATTTTAGCTAGATCCCTGTTCAGGGATTCATCAACCCCAGATCTACATTCAGGAAATTGAATTGATACGAGGAGAGTAGCATCATTTGCATATGCAATGAGCTTGTTGTCTAGGCCAAGCCACATACTGTATCATATTCATATGAGCCCTATATTAACTTCCTCCTAATATCTGGATTCTCTCTTCCTCAGGATCAGAGACCCAAGGGAGAATCAACTCATAGATAATACTTCTGGTCGGCCAATGAATCGAACTCGTGCTCAAGAAACCGAGGTTTCATTGACTTAGTAACTCGGATGAGTTGCTAAGTCAACGGATCCTCTGTTTCTTGGGCCTTGGTTCAATTATCCGGCCGACCAGAAGCTATTATCTTTTGAGTTGATTCCCCCTTGGGTCTCTGATCCCGAGGTAGAGAGAATCCAGATATTAGGGGTATATATTATTTATATGAATATGAAATACAAGTCTAAAAGAGCAAAATTATTATCCTGGATCATGTGTATATACAGTAGTATGAAAAGTAATGGCCAAGAATACTACCCAGATGAATGCCAGATATCACATCCCTATACTTACTATGATTTCATCAACAACTCTGCAATTTATTACTTAAAAAGTCAATAATTATTCTGAGAAAAGACTCACGTATTCCCAACTGTTCGAGTTTGAAAACAAGGGCCTAATGATTAACACAATCAAAGGCAGCATTAAAATAAAGGCCAATCATATGAACTTCCTGACCATAATCAAGGGATTTCTGTACAGCATTAGAGATTACAAGGTCATCACAAGCTCCATGGCCTTTTACAAAAGCAAAATTGCAAACTTGGGAACAATGTGTTGCCAAAAGACTTTTGAAGAAATTTAAATACTATGGGATTTAAAGGTTTTAAAGGTCGCTCATGAATGGCAGAGGAAAGGGACAGTGACATTGCCCTAGCAATCAGGACAATGCCCTAGAGACTGACCATATATTATATGATCAGCGCCCAAGCCTCCTCTCCACCCAAGCTAGGACCAGGGAGGGCCAGGCAGTGGCTGCTGATGACTCAGCAGATAGACCTATAGGCTCCCCCAAACCCCTCAACCTTAGCTCACAAGGATGGTAAGGTTATAGACCCTAATGGCATTAACGAGTCTGAGCGGGACTCGAACCCCCGACTGGCAAACACCAGGCAGAGACGTTACCAATCAGGCCACAGCAACCCTATGGAAATTGAATGGTAATCAGATGAGCTAGAGCTACCACAAACACATTTACTGTATTTAATGGAGTAACATTACGAATTCTTAAACAAGTGCTAAAAAGAACCTCTTCTAGCTAACGTTCAGAAAATAACTTATCATCATCCAAGGTACAACATTAACTAGAAAAGCAGGATGCTACAAGCCCAAGAGTTCCAACTGGAAAGTAGCCTAGTGCAAAAATGAAATAGAGAAAAATCAAGTAAACTATATGATAACCAATATAAACAAATAGAAATATAGAATACTGTACTGTATTTTAAGATCAGTCACATAATAATTTTTATATTGAAATGGGATTGTGTCAACTAGTTCAGCAGAAAAGTATTTGCAACAGGTTGAAACTCTTGGGTCCATTGGTTTAATTGCTAGATATGGAAGATTGAGGGCAAACCACTGGTGCAGATTTTGTGGATCTAACCACTGTATATGATACTTTAAAACACAATGCTCCATTTAAAATTAGTGAATACCATCTGTAATAAAATAGTTTCTAATATCATACAATCATTAATGGAAAACTGGTACTAGTTTGTTGAAGTGGACAAGAAAATCTGTCTTCCAAAAGGCTGTACTGGCTCCAACACTAACATTATACAAAATATTAGCCGCAGTTTGATGAAATCCTAAAATTCGTATATCCAGACGACTTGTGTTTTACTACACAGTTGCGCACGTTCAAATCAATTGAAAGGAGACTATCAGTTGCTCTGGAACATCTTACTATAAACAAAATTCCCTGTATGCCAAATCGGGGAAAACTGAGGTGACTACATTCCATCAGAATAACCACCTGGCAAAAAGAAATTTTGACATTTTTAAACAGTGAAAGACAATGGTGACTGTCTAGTCCACCTAGAAGTCACATTTGACAGAACCCTGTCTTTTGCAGAACACGTAAGGAAAGCTACAAGAAACAATATCTTGGTCAAATTTTTGTCAACTCTTAACTGGAGAGAAGATCACAAAACACTGTGAACAACTCAAGCGCTAAGCTATTCTACTGCCGAGTATTGCTCAGCAGAGTGTGCTACATCTTGCTATGCTCCTAAAATAGATCTTGAGCTTAACATCACCTTTGCCATCCCTTTACAGATTGACAGGAATTACACCACCTCACATCCTCAGCAGGCACAGTTGTATAAAGATGCAGAAATTTAGCCAAGAAAATGATAAAAGACATTCTCTTTTTTGTTACAGTGATTCAGCACGAAGACTGAAGTCCAGTAAAAGCTTTTGACCATAGATAGTTTAGATCCTATGCCGTCGGCAAACGACAGGCACGGAAAATGGAGACAATGAGATCATTGCCCACCAAATGATGCCATTCAAAACTCAAATGAGCAATTTCCAAATGGAGCAAATCTTCCCAGAAAAGACAGGGTAACATTAAACAGAGCCGGAACCAGTATATGCAAGACTGGGAGCAATACCTACAACTGGGGCCCATGTGAACATTCAATGTAAACATCGGAGCATATCCTTAATGATTGTGAACTGGGACCCATCTGTACAGATCAAGACCTACTGGACGTTAACAAACCCGAACGATGGATCTAGTAGTGGTGCGATAAGATAAAATGATGAGAAAGATCATTCCACAATTGTATATACATACATACATATACCAAGGCACTTCCCCCAATTTTGGGGGGTAGCCGACATCAACAAATCAAACAAAACAAATAGGGGGGGGGGACCTCTACTCTCTACGTTCCTCCCAGCCTGAAAAGGGACTCAACCGAGTTCAGCTGGTACTGCTAGGGTGCCACAGCCCACCCTCCCACATTATCCACCACAGATGAAGCTTCATAATGCTGAATCCCCTACTGCTGCTACCTCCGCGGTCATCTAAGGCATCGGAGGAAGCCCCCTGTGGCCGGGGGGCATAAAAACAATTAGAATAGTGCCAACGTTATCCCTGCGTGTCGTAAGATGCGACTAAAAGGGACGGGACGAGGGGGCTGGGAACCCCCTCTCCTGTATCTACATCTTGTGAGACATCCACAATTGTATCGTAGCTATAATAAAGCTAGTGGAATTGCTGTGTAGTACTGTATCTTATGATGGAGAAATCAAGAGAGTTTTCTAACAGTCTTGTCTTAAATGCATGCTTATTACAATATAGAGGATGGAACAGTCTGATAAGCTCTTAATGTAATGGATGGGAAGAAATAATGTTGTTTAATATGCAGTAATAACTATCTGAATGGTGGTGCCACAGATTAACATCTAGATCAATAATAGGAAATTTAATGGACCACAACCTTTTTTCCAATAAATTATACTGTATTTAGTAAATTGTTAACCCTTTTATCCCCAGGCTATTTGGAAATTTCCAACCCTTAACCCCCAGGGGGTTATTTTTTTCCCAGCACATTTTGCAGTCTATTTTTTTTAAATTGCTCTAACAGCCTTAATTTTTGTCATAGAGAGGTCAGGTTGGTCTCATTCTCTTTGAAAATGCCTGAATTTTCTCAAAAAATTATCAAAAATATGAAGAAAAAAAATTTTTATAGCATTTTTTTGCAAGGACGTACCGGTACGTCCATGGGGGTAAAGGGATGGCTTTTGTGAAACGTACCAGTACGTCCTTTGGGGGTAAAAGGGTTATGTTACAGTACATAAAAGTATGGAGATTGATGATGTAATTGTCAATTTTTTTTCTGTGGTTTTAACTTCTTACACCCAAGCTTGATTGCATTTGTTTAATTCAATTGTTTTATTTTACAGATTACACTTGACTGCGTCTGGCCAGTAGACAAAACAACTCGTCAGTTGATTAAATCTCCCGAAAGGTTACAGACCATGGGATGGTCACATTACTTAGAACGTCAGTGTGTCAAAATGGATACAAACTTTATTGAGTACCGTCCTGTCACTGGATCTTGGGTCTTTAAGGTAAGTCACTTTGAAAGAATTTATAGTTGTAGGAATTTAATGGTTATCATGTTGTCATAATCTTCAATCATTTTCATTTAGAAAAAATAAGTATATTATTTCATGTTGAAAAATAATGCAAAGCTAGAATTTATATAAAATTTCTGATGATTTGATAACATTTTTGCTTGGTAGAAAAGAAAATTCTTTTTAAGAAAGCTCTTTTAAAGTATAATATTGAAATAATATTGAAGATGTTCAGCACTATGCAATAATCATATTTCTTATAAAAATTAAAAACCTTAGTCAAACCAAAATAAAATTTTGCTTTGGTAGTTAGCTTATGTCAACATCGACCCTTTGTCTTCCGACTCCAGTGTTATGCTATAAACTGAAATATTTTTATAATGAGAGCTGAGCATATTTCATTTTATGATATGATATCCTTTAAGAACTGTGAAGAGGAAAAATGCCTTTTTAGTTAAAAAGTAATGATGTATAAAAATACCAAATCAGTAGCATGGTTGAAAATTTTAATTCATTTATGCAAAACACACACACACACACACACACACACAAATGAGTGTGAGTGTAAAATGAAATGAGGAAAGGAATAAAGATAATACATTGTAAAAAAGGGTATAATTAATAAACTATACTGAAATTAGCAGTAAGAATGGTTGAATAACAAAATGGAAAAATAAGTAAAAAAGAAAAAAGATTGGGAGGAATATTTTAGTATTTGGGTCAACATTCCCTTTACTTGAAATAACTATACAGCAGCCTACTGTGCAGAGTTATGATGGGATGGTGCCCAATTTACAAAAATTTCCCGTTGCTAACGGTTCAGCGACAGTGGTTAAGTGGATTATTAATGCATATTTTTTTTGTTGAAATTGTAGATCAATAACGGATAGTTAGATGAACAGTTAGGGAGTTAACAGATAAGATTTTAATATATAGGCCTATATGCCTTTAGAAACTCTATTTCACCTTTAATATGAGTAATAACTCATTTTTGGCAAAACAAATTTTTTCATCTTAGAAACTCGTTACTGTACTTTTAGAATATTTCACTACCTTTGCCAGACATTTTTGTTGTAAGTGGAGCAAAATAAAGAATGACCAAAAGATATAGCCACTCCCACTGATCATTAGATTTTATACAGTTGGTATTTGCAAGCAATTTTTCTTCACCCAAGAGGTTACTGCACTGTAATTTTTCAGTGGCTACTTTCCTCTTTGTAAGGATAGAAGAGACACTTTAGCTGAGTTAAGAAGCTCTTCTAGGAGAAGGACACTCCAAAATCAAACCATTGTTTTCTAGTCTTGGGTAGTTCCATAGCCTCTGTACCATGGTCTTCTACTGCCTTGGGTTAGAGTTCTCTTGCTCCAGGGTACACTCGGGCACACTATTCTATCTTATTTCTCTTCCTCTTGTCTTGTTAAAGTTTTTATAGTTTATATAGGAGATATTTATTTTAATTTTACTGTTCTTGAAAAATGTTATTTTTCCTTGTTTCCTTTCCTCCCTGGGCTATTTTCCATGTTGGAGCCCCTGGGTTTATACCATCCTAATTTTCCAAGTAGGGTTGTAGCTTAGCAATTAATGATAATAATAATATAGAGAAACAGACATGTTTGATCTTATTTTGAAAATAAAGACAAGCCTATATTGTTTACATGAGAACCACTGTATATAAAGGTTATTAAATTTTTAGGAGAGATTTATATGTAATCAGTATTTTTCTCTTTTTTCAGGTAAAGCATTTCTCCAAATATGGACTTCAAGAGGAGAATGAAGAAGAGATGGATACTCTTCCGGCTGGTGGGGCTCCACCTACTCAAACTGTAAGCAAAAGTTTTGTGACAGTACCTGTACCTCTTCCCCCCATATCCACCCGGGCAGCTGGACCGCCTGTAACTGCAACATCTCTCACATCCCCACCCCAGTTCTTAAGTCACATTGGTGCTTCAGCTTTCACATGTAAATCGGTGAGTGAGAATTTGTTTCATTAATGTGGCAGGTAGAGGTTCTTGGTAATTCTTGTGATGTAGAAACAAAGATTTTTAATACCCTAATGTATTGACTGACATACGTATGTTTTTAATTAGTATTGGCAAATTTCTAAGTGGGTGTATGTTTATATTAGGAGTATTTTTGAGTAGATGTATGTATGTGAGGTGTGTCTTTTTCAGTGATGTCATATTTGCATGAAAATAGATGCCATATACTATTTGCCATTCATTTATTGTTATTGCCTTCGCTAGCGCATCTACTGGTCAGAAAATATGATGGTAATTTAATACTCTTGCATTTTTCAAAAGTTCTTGTCTAGATGTTTCCTTGTAAGCATGCACATAGCTTTCAGCATGAGATAATGTTATTTTTTTGCCCTTGTGCTTGTGCTTAGCAGTATAGAGGAAAGAAATGTTGAGAGGCGTGTGGTGTGCGTATAGCCAATTTGGCATTGTAAGATATTTATAAATGCCTTCTCATGAAAGAAGATGATATGTATTGCATTGCTTTCACCAGTGGTAATTTTTTACATGGGTGAACAGAACTTTCCCATCTTTTACTTAGTATATAGGCCGCTATCTTTCTGGTTTCCTGTAACATGGAAGTGGTCTGAATTTATTCAGTTTTTTAATGTTAAATCACTTATCAAGTTATCAGATATGAGTATGTTGTAACCAGCCTATGATTGACTATGATATTAATTATATACATTTTTAGTTTTCCTTGCACGGTCATGATGTGATGTAGTTTGCATAATTTTTGTAGGTATCTTTACTGTAAGATACTAATATAAAGTCAGTGATATGAAAAATAAAGATTATATAAGATTTTTATCTGCATATAATTATAGCAAAATGTATTTGTACTAATTCCATAAGAATCCTGTTTACCTTTTTTGATTATTGGAATCCTCTTTAATCCATATGAATAAAAGGAGCAACTTTAGTGGAAGAGCAAGTGAATTGGTAGATAGAGAGCTGAAACCTCTTTTCATCATTGTCTTGGATTTTTGTTTTAATTATACCTTCCCCTTTATTTGGTAAAACTATGACACAGTTGTGGTTAATGGGGTTGTGAGGGTAAGCTTGCTAATTTGTGATTAAATTTGGTTGTGACGGTAAACATGCTAACTTGTAGTGATTGGGATTGTGAAGGTGAGCCTGCTAATGTTTTAAACCACGTACCCATACCCAACTCCGAGTCATGGCTTTTGGCAGATGTGAGAGTCAACGCTTGTCTTGAGCTGTGATAAAGGACAAATTAATTAATAACTGAAATTATTAATATCAAAATGTTAAGAAAAACAAACTACAGAACAGTGATTTGAATGTAAAGAAGTGGAAAAAATATACAAGTCGCGTATATGTGGAGAGATGAACAGTGCTACAAAACGAAGAGTGAACAAGCCAAAAAATGTGGCTGTTCTCTAGTGAAACAAAAAGTGAATAGAAAGCTAAAAAAAAGATAAAAGTCTGTAAGCAAGGATAACAGCAAAAAGTAGTGATAAATGCAGGGACTGCAAAAATAAAATAAGGAGAAACAAAGAAGGACATATGTGATGAGTTTGATGTGTGGTAACATGTCATGTCCATGAGTGTGATGTGTGGTAACATGCCATGTACCAAAGAATATCCAGAGATATGTATAGGGCTCTTGGAGAACGTGAGGATTTAATGTGGCTTCGCAATAATTGCCAAAGGGAACAAAAGTCATTAAGATGAAGGAGCTAGAAGAAAAAACAAAACGTTGAATGCGAAACTCAAGGAACTAGAAGAAAAAGGGTAAAAAATGAGAGTGATCGAAAAGGCGCTGAGGAGGGTGAAAAAGAAAATAATGGAAGAGGTCATAAGTACTGTACAGTAAATGATAGGGTAAATCAGAATGAATCTTGAAATATAGGGTTAAATCAAGTATAAGTAGTTAAAACAAAATTGATGTGGGAACTAGAAGAGGAGGATGATAAAAGAAAGAGATTGTGGGAAGATACTAATTGGTGTAATGTACCAGAGTGAAAGGGAGGTAGCATGGGAAAGAAAAAATGAGGATAGTGAGGATACTAAATGGTGATAAGATATTTTAAAAAATAGTTTAGAGTTTGAGCAGATAAGAGATGGAGCCAGTAATAAGACAGGGAAGCAAAATGAGGTGGGGGAAGGGGGTGACCTTAGCCAGTTCGAATTAGACAAAAAAAATAGTCATGAAATAGAAAATAATAAAAGGTGCTATATAACTAAAACGAGAGAAGGATCCCTTGAAGAAAAAAGTAGAAACATCAAAGGATATGACTAAAAAAAAGAAAGATAGACACTGTGTCAAAGGTTTTGGTAAATCTCAAAAACATAGTAAAGGAGGAAATGGATGGATGAATAAAAAAAGGGAAACTTCTCAGGGAACACGAGTCCACAGAGGAGGAGGTAGGGCTGGGAGAAGCACAAATTAGGGGAAAAAATGCAGCATTGAACATGGAATGGCATAATGGAAAAAATAAAACAATTAGTTTCAAAATGATTAATGTTCATGGTTTAACAAAGCAAAAAGGCATAGAGATGGAGAGTGGTAAACAATAGTTTTGACATCAATATAGTAGTATTAATTGAAACACAAAGAACAATCGATAAGGTTAGTATGAGTAATAGAATGATTAAAAAAGAATATGGAGGGATTTTAAAGATAAAAAGGGATGGGTTTTAATGGTGCTATTCAAAGAGAAATAAGGATAAGACATGCAAAAAATACAGACAAAGAATCCAGATATATCAGATATGAAAGGGAGTATCCTTAAAATTAAAATGTGACATTTGGGGGGTTGGGGTACAGGGAAGGGAAAGAAAGAAACATAGTGATAAGGGCAGAGTTATTAGAACAAAAAAATTCAAGTAGTGAAGAAGATGAAGCCCGAATCATAAAGGGAGATTTTAATGGTCATTTCAGATTCTTGGGATATTGAGAGGAAAGTGAAAATAAAATACTAGAGTTGATAGATAATAAAAACCATAATATTGAATATCGATGAATAGTGTAAAGGAAAGTATACCTGGGAGATAGAGAACCAAAAAATTCTTATAGACCAAGTGATGTTTAATGAAGCAGTGTATGGAAACTTCAAAGAAATGGACATAGACGAAGAAAAGAGAAAGTAGATGTCTAACCATAATCTGGTCCAGGTAGAGGTCATCATGAAAAAGTCGGTCGAAAATTACTAAAAAGGAATTTGGGAAGAAAGTATGTAATGCAAAGCATGAAAAAAGTCTCATAGAATATAGGGAAGATAAAAAATATCATAGAGTAGAGATTTTGCAAGGATGGAACTATGTGATGAGGTAGAAGAGGCAGCAAAAAGGAAGCTGCAAGCAAAGTGCAGATGGAGAACAGGTAGGGAAGAAAAAGCAAAGAACAAGAAGAGGAGAAAACTTAACAGACAAAAACGATACCTGACAGGGGAAGAAAAGGAAAAAGTGTTTCAACTCTATAAACAATAAAAAGAGAACTTAAATTGCAGTAAAGGAAGAAATGTGAAAATGAAAATCAAGCTAATAAACTTAAAAAGGATAGGAATAAACTATTGAAAAACATTGATAAACTAAAGAGGGAAAAGAAAAATGAAGAGGAAATATAAATATATGATGAAAATGGAGAAAAATTGACAAAAACAAAACAAATAGATATGTTCTGGGGTGAAAGCATATACAAAATGCATGAAAACAAAATTAAAGGTTTGGAATAATGAAGAAAAACGGTTGAATAGATAATTAAAGGAAATAGAAGGGGAAGAAAGTGCACTAGGACAGACATTCCCCAGAGAAATAAGAGAGCACATGGACATGAGTTCCTATAGAAATAAAAATAACCAAGGAATATCCCCAACATAACTGAGGAATAAGTTTAGAAAACTTAAGAAAAATGAAAGATAAAAAGGCAGTGGGACCCAATGCACTAAAATCTGTACTGTGTAAAACTTTAATAAAAAAAAGCAAATGTTCAGAAATAACTGGCCTTCGAGAGGAACATGGCGGTGGGCCAGATCCTGAAGGCAGGCACTTGGTCCAGACAGTCCACCTTTACGGCTCACTACCTAAATGACTGCTGCTAAAATGAGATAAATGTAAACAAGAAGCCTGAAAAGTGGAAAACAAAAAACGAAAATGATGAAAAAATCAAGAAACCCTCAGTTGAAGATTGACCAACAAATGCATCATACAAGATATTTATGGCTGTTATGAAAGATGAAACATGAGATCACTTAAAGAAAAATATGGAGATGAAAGAAACACAAGCCAGATTCACAGAAAGGAAGGAAAGAAGATATGCTGACAGGAATATGTCCAAAAAGATCTTTTCCAGCTGGTGTCTCACACTGCTAAAAGGAATAGCCAAAAGAATTCTTCTCCAGCTGGTCCTACTTTATTACTAACAGGAATATGGAAACAAAATTTCCAGCTGGTATTACTTTACTGCTAACAGGAATAGACAAAAGAATTCTTCTCCAGCTGGTCCTACTTTATAAGTAACAGGAATATGGAAAAAAAATCTCCAGCTGGTGTCTCACTCTACTGCTAAAAGGAATAGCCTAAAGAATTCTTCTCCAGCTGGTCCTACCTCATAACTAACAGGAATATGGAAAAGAAATCTCCAGCTGGTATTACTTTACTGCTAACAAGAATAGACAAAAGAATTCTTCTCCAGCTGGTCTTAACTTTATTGCTAACAGGAATATTAAGAAAAATCTTTTGCAGCTGGTCTTACTTTACGGCTAACAGGAATAGGCAAAAAAAAATTTCCAGCTGGTCTTGCTTTATTACTAACAGAAATGTGGAAAAAATCTTTTACAGCTGGTACTCTACTGCTAAAAGGAATATGGAAAAAAATCTCCAGCTTGTATTACTCTACTGCTAACAGGAATAGGCAAAAGACTTTTTCTCAAGCTGGTCTTACTTTATTGCTAACAGGAATACAGTATGGAAAAAAAATTTCCAGCTAGTCTTACTTTACTGCTAACAGGAATAGACAAAAGAATTCTTCTCCAGCTAGTCTTTACTGCTAACAGGAATATGGAAAAAAAAATTCCAGCTAGTCTTACTTTACTGCTAACAGGAATATGCAAAATGAATTCTTCCCCAGCTGGTCTTCTTTTACTGCTAATGGGAATAGGCAAATAAAATTCTTTTCCAGCTGGTCTTACTTTATTGCTAACAGGAATACGCAAAAAAAAAAAAAAAAAAAATGCAGCTGGTCTTGTACTTAACTGTTAAAAAGAATACCCAAAAAGAAAAATCTTAACCAGCTGATCATACTTTACTGCTAACAGGAATATGCAAAAAAGAAAGAAAAAATTATCACAAATGTCATATAATTAATTTTAAACATGTAATACATAAACATAGGTAACATGTAATAGAAAAAATTATGATTTCAATGTTGAAAAGTCAGTAGTGTTTACCAGTTGTAGTTTCAAAATTCCTTTGAATAATTGCACATTATGTATTGGTAATAAAGTACTTTTTAATCTATTTTGTTTATTTTCTTCCTTACTTGTTTATTCTTTTACACTTTCGTGTGTCTATGCCCATAAAGCTTTTAGCTTACATACATATATACATATACCAAGGCACTTCCCCCAATTTTGGGGGGTAGCCGACATCAACAATGAAACAAAACAAAAAAGGGGACCTCTAATCTCTACGTTCCTCCAGCCTAACAAGGGACTCAACTGAGTTTAGATGGTACCAGCTTTAGCTTACCATAATTATTTTTATGTTAAAGGGTCCTGCTGGTTAGCCAACATATGGTGGTATAGAGCTAAAAACTCAAAATCCTGAAAAAAATTCACGGAGCTTTGTATGAGAATGGAAAATAAGTTTATGAAATATTTTGTCAAAATTCCTCTTACTCTCATAGTTACAAGGTAATTAGGAAAGTAACTTAATAAGCCAAAATTAATTTTTGATACAAGAAAATGCAATATTTCACCTGTTATTGTAAATTTTGATAATTATTACATTTTATTATCAACCAAATTGTGAGCAATGGCATAAAAACAAATCGAATAGCGCCAACGTATCCATGCGTGTGGCGACTAAATAGGACGGGACAAGGGGGCTGGGAACCCCCTCTCCTGTATTATAATCCTGTGAGAGATCAAAGAGGTGGAGCTGGGGAAGAGTGACTGCTCCCCGCACTCTAGTTTTGGGGTGTTTGAATGTGCGTGGATGTAGTACAATAGAGAGTAAAATATGTGAGATTGGAAGTATGTTTAGGAACAGAAAGATGGATATCTTGGCTTTTGTGTGAGACAAAGATAAAAGGGAAAGGTGAAGTGCTGTTTGGTGAAATGTCTGGTAGAGTGTCTGGGATTGAAAGGGGAAGAGCAAGAGGAGGTATGTCTTTATTGCTGAGTGAATGGATGACAGGTGAAGAAGTGGAATGGAGGGGGATATCATCTAGATTTATGTGGGTAAGGGTTAGGTTGAGTAGGGAATGTTGGGCTTTTGTCAGTGTGTGTGGGCCAGGTTGTGAGAAAAGTGAAGAAGAGTGGAATGAGTTCTGGAATGAATTAACTAGGTGTGTAGAAGGACTGGGTAGAAGGAATTATATAGTTGTCATGGGTGACTGAAGTGCTAGAGTGGGCGCTGGAGAGGTAGAAGGTGTCAATGGGAAGTATGGCGTACCAGGTGAAAATGAGAGTGGTGAGAGACTGGTAGATATGTGTGTTGAGCAAGAGATGGTGATAAGTTCTAGTTTTTTTTAAAAAGAAAGATAAAAGCAAGTATACATGGGTAAGAGTGGCAAATGGAAGAGTGGTAGAAAGGGCGTTAATGGATTATGTATTGATAACTAAAAGAATGTTTGGAAGATTGAAAGACGTGCACGTGTTTAGGGATATGGCTAACGGTATGTCTGATAATTTTTTGGTGGAAGGAAAATTAGTTGTAGCAAAAGAGTGGGGGAATAGAGTAGGTGGATGTAAAAGGGAGCTAGAGAAGGTTGAAAAGCTAATAAAACGGGGTGGTAAAAAGTGTTTATCAAGAAAGGTTGAAAATGGCATATGACGCAGTGAAAGTAAGAGAAACTGGTAATTTAGAGGGGGAGTGGAAGTTAGTAAAAGAAAATTTTGTTGGGATTGCAAGTGATGTGTGTGGTAAGAAGTTTGTTGGAGGCAGCATGAGGAGGGCCAGTGAATGAAGGAGTGAAGGTAAAAGTAGAAGAAAAAAAGAGGGCTTTTGAAGAATGGCTGCAGAGTAATAGTGTAGAGAAGTATGAAAGATATAGAGCGAAAAATGTGGAAGTAAAGCGCAAGGTAAGTGAGGCAAAGAGGGCAGCTGACCTGAGGTGGGGTCAGGGATTGTGTCATTCATATGATGAGAATAAGAAGTAGTTTTGGAAAGAAGTGAAGAGAGTAAGGAAGGCTGGTTCAAGAATTGAAGAGACAGTGAAAGATGGAAATTGAAGGTTGTTTAAAGGAGAGGAGGCAAGGAAAAGTTGGGCGGAATATTTTGAAAGTTTACTGAATGTTATGGATAATAGGGAGACAGATATAATTGCTGTTGCAGGTGTTGAGGTTCCGGTGATGGGAGATGAGAATGAGAGAGAGATTACAAGAGAGGAAGTGAGGAGAGCACTAGATGAAACGAGAGTAGGAAAAGCATCTGGTATGGATGGTGTGAGAGCTGAGATGTTGAAGGAAGGGGGTATGACTGTACTTGAATGGTTGGTGAGATTGTTTAATATGTGTTTTGTGTTGTCAATGGTACCAGTAGATTGGGTTTGTGCGTGTACTGTATTGTACCACTATATAAGGGTAAGGGAGATGTGCATGAGTGTTGTAATTCAAGGGGTATTAGTTTGTTGAGTGTAGTTGGAAAAGTCTATGGTAGAGTACTGATTAATAGGATTAAGGATAAAACAGAAAATAGAATCTTAGAAGTACAGGGTGGTTTTAGAAGAGGTAGGGGTTGTATGAATCAGATTTTTACAGTTAGGCAGATATGCGAGAAGTATTTAGCAAAAGGTAAGGTGGTGTATGTTGCGTTTATGGATCTGGAGAAAGCGTATGATAGAGTTGATAGGGAAGCAATGTGGAATGTGATGATGTTATATGGAGCTGGTGGAAGGTTGTTGCAAGCAGTGAAAAGTATCTACAAAGGTAGTAAAGTATGCGTTAGGATAGGAAATCAAGTGAGCGATTGGTTTCCGGTGAGAGTGGGGCTGAGACAGGGATGTGTGATGTCGCCATGGTTGTTTAACTTGTATGTTGATGGAGAGGTGAATGCTTGAGTGCTTGGACGAGGATTAAAACTGGTAGACGAGAATGACCATGAATGGGAGGTAAATCAGTTGTTGTTTGCAGATGATACTGTACTGGTTGCAGACACAGAAGAGAAGCTTGGCCGATTAGTGACAGAATTTGATAGGGTGTGTGAAAGAAGGAAGTTGAGAGTTAATGTGGGTAAGAGTAAGGTTATGAGATGTATGAGAAGGGATGGTGGTGCGAGGTTGAGTGTCATGTTGAATGGAGAGTTACTTGAGGAGGTGTGTCAGTTTAAGTACTTGGGGTCTGTTGTTGTAGCAAATGGAGTGGAAGCAGATGTACGTCAGAGAGTGAATGAAGGACGCAAAGTGTTGGGGGCAGCTAAGGGAGTAGTAAAAAATAGAGGGTTGGGCATGAATGTAGAGTTCTGTATGAGAAAGTGATTGTACCAACTGTGATGTATGGATCGAAGTTGTGGGGAATGAAAGTGACGGAGAGACAGAAATTGAATGTGTTTGAGATGAAGTGTCTAAGGAGTATGGCTGGTGTATCTCGAGTAGATAGGGTTAGGAACGAAGTAGTGAGGGTGAGAACGAGTGTAAGAAATGAGTTAGCAGCTAGAGTGGATATTAATGTATTGGAGTGGTTTGGCCATGTTGAGAGAATGGAAAATGGTTGTCTGCTAAAGAAGGTGATGAATGCAAGAGTTGATGGGAGAAGTACAAGAGGAAGGCCAAGGTTTGGGTGGATGCATGGTGTGAAGGAAGCTCTGGGTGTTAGGAGGATAGATGTGAGAAAGGCAAGAGAGCGTGGTAGAAATAGGAATGAATGGCAAGCGATTGTGACGCAGTTCTGGTAGGCCCTGCTGTTTCCTCCGGTGCCTTGGTTGACCGCGGAGGTAGCAGCAGTAGGGGATTTACCGTTATGAAGCTTCATCTGTAGTGGATAATGGGCGAGGGTGGGCTGTGGCACCCTAGCAGTACCAACCGAACTCGGTTGAGTCCCTTGTCAGGTTGGGAGGAATGTAGAGAGGAGAGGTCCCCTTTTTGTTTCATTTTTTTTTTATGCTGGCCACCCCCCAAAATTGGGGGTAGTGCCTTGGAGAGAGAGAGAGAGAGAGAGAGTGTGTGTTTTTAAAGTATATCTTCTTCAGTATTCTTTTTAAAGGTATTGCATTGAAATTTGATAACTTGGAAAGACATTAATAGAACATTCAAGTGGATCCCTTAACAGTATTATAATTCCCTTTGTTTACAAGATTTAAGGTACTTGTTTAATATCAGTCTATGTATGGGGGCATGTAGGAGAATGATGTTGATAAAAATTGCATTAAATGTGATTAGCAATTGAAAAATACTTGAATATATCTACTTTGCCCCATTTTATTTATTGATTTGTTGTACAATAGAGAGGCATCTGCAGTAGCGTATTGTTGTACAGTTGTCAGCTTAACCCTTTTACCCCCAAAGGACGTACTGGTACGTTTCACAAAAGCCATCCCTTCACCCCCATGGACGTACCGGTACGTCCTAGCAAAAAAATGCTATAAAAATTATTTTTATCATATCTTTGATAATTTTTTGAAAAAATTCAAGAATTTTCCAAGAGAATGAGACCAACCTGACCTCTCTATGACAAAAATTAAGGCTGTTAGAGCAATTTAAAAAATATATACTGCAAAATATGCTGGGAAAAAAATAACCCTTGGGGGTTAAGGGTTGGAAATTTCCAAATAGCCTGGGGGTAAAAGGGTTAACATCAATACACAAATTTGGTTTGGATGGAAAAATACATTTCGCCTTGTTCATGAAACGTATCAAAGTAAAACTGAAAATGCCTTATTAAGTATGAAAATGAATGAGTGTTCTTGTGTTTATAAAGTTTGTATTTTTATGCTTTACAGGTTCAGCCTAGATATTTGGATAGTCCCTCTCTCCAGGATTCGCAAGTTCTTGATGAGGATTTCATTGAGCCTGATGTTGCCCAAGAGCCAGGTTGGTTTTTTATAATTCTCATTTTTATGAATAGTACTTACCTGGCAGTTATATATATATAGCTGATTTAGAGATATCTGCTATATATATATAAAACTGCCAGGTAAGTATTCATAAAACTTTGTTTTATCATAAAAACTCCATTTTTATGAATAGTACTTACCTGGCAGTTATATATATATAGCTGATATCTCTAAATCAGCTATATGTATATAACTGCCAGGTAAGTATTCATAAAACTTTGTTTTATCATAAAAACTCCATTTTATATTTAAACAAATTTCCTGATTTATTTTTCCTGAAGGCTAAATGGTACTTGATTATTTTTGTACATAAATAATTTACATCGTTTGTTTTAGTAGTGATTTACCAATTTTGTTCGCAGAGGAAAGTGCTGCTCTTAGTGTGTTGTCTCCAAGTGATGAGCGCCTTACTGTGGCTTCCAAGGTACCACCAAGGGCTGTCCAGTTAGCAAAACTACAATTGTTTATCGACGATGATGAAGATGGACAAAACATTGTCAGGGAAACTACTCCTACACCACAGTTAATTAAAGGTAAAAATATTTTAATGGACGTACCTGATATTCATTAGTCAACATTGTTTCCTGAAGATTTGGTAACAAGATCTAAAAAGGCAAAAATATTTGCCAAATATATTCCATAACTACTGCTAATATCCCGTTACCATATATAGATGGCTGGCAAGTGGTACTACCTTCGTAACCGTACATTTCTTATATTTCTTATTTTATTGTATTTGTGCATTTAAACATGAATTGTTCCAACACAAATACTTACCTCGAACTACCTTCTTAGGAGTTACTGGCTAACTCTACCTAACCGACCAGCTTTTTGTATAGTTTATCTCCCTCTTCTCGTTTTCTACGGGGTCAACCTCTGGCAGTGTGGTACATGCCCGAGGCTACCCCGGGGTCAGGCAGCGCGATATCTCAGGTCGACTCTCCAGTAAGTTTCTGGTCGCGACGTGATATACATCTCGCCGCGCTCTCTCTTACCTGTGCGACCCTCGTGTCCCGCAATCCTTTGTGCTTACCGCGTGTTGCCTACGTGTTTTCATTTCACTTTCCCATTCATCCTTGTGTCTCTTGGTGTGTTAGCGTTGTGTTATGGAGCATCCTCGTCGTTGCCCTGGGCCTGTGGCTGGGAAGTCTTGCGGGGCTTTCCTCTCCAAGCCTGAGGTTGATCCCCACTCCCTGTATTCCACGTGTAGGGGGAAAGTGTGTTCCCCTGCCTCTACGTGCCCGGAATGTCTGATTGGACTGAGATCCAGTGGGTGCGCTTCGGGGTGAAGAAGAAGAAGGCAACCAAGAAGATGCCTAAAGATTCAAGCATTTCTTCGCCTGCAGGTTCGCCAGACGATTCGGCAGACCGTAGCGCCCGCTCTTCTCCCCCTACCCAGCGTAGGGGACGAGGTAAGTCCGTTTCGGGGAAGAGGCCCATTGTCCTTCCCCAAGAGTCTGATTTTCCTGTGGGGGATGTGTCCAGTGTGGGGCAGGCATGTGTGGGGCCTGAGTGGAGTGCAGAAGTGTGGGTAGGAGGCGAGGGCCTGGTGCCCGCAGGTCCCGTCGCCTCGGAAGATCCTATGTGGGGTAGGCCGAGTGCCGATACTTCCCCTGCCTCGTGGCGTGTTTCGAGTGCTTCGACCGCCGGGGGAGACACGGAGAAAGGTAGTTTGAAGTCTTCGGACCCCGCCACGTGGGTGAAACCTAGGACTCCCTTCAGCTCTCCCGTTAGAGAGCAGGTAGACCAGTGGCTCTGTAAAGGACTCGCGGGGACCCCTCCGGCTCCCTCGGCTACGCTAACCCCCGTGTTTCTGCAACCGCCCGCACCTGAGAAACGACGTGATTTTCCCCCCACGGTCTTGGACGTGTCGGCCGGTCGGAGAGCTCCGTCCTCATCCTTGTCGTCGTCGGACTCTTCGTCTTATTCGTCATCAGAGGACGAAGACAGGAACCTGATCAAAAGGAAGAGGGAGAAATCCCGAAGGAAGAAAAAGTCTTGTTCCCGCTCGAGGCATGGTAGGAAACGGTCGAAGTCCTCTAAGAAAAAAGCGAGGAGGAGTAAGTCAAAGGACTGGGTGAATGTCACAGTGCCCCGGAGCGAGCTGTTTAGGTTTTCCACAGCCGCGGCTGCTTCCGGGTGGCTCCCTAGAGCCTCGCCTTTGTTGTGTCACCCTCCTAGCTCCTCCTTCGACCTAGCCGCCCGGTGGGAGGGCTCGAACCGAGACCCCCGTGCATTGTTTAACCCTACAGTAGCCTCCGCCCCTTCTTCCCTTAGGAAGGATATAAGGAGTATGAAGGAAGGCTTAGCGTCGACCACGGGCACCTTGGAGGCCTTCCTTAAGCACCAAGGGCGCCCGTTGGTCCGCATGGATCCCCCATCCACGGAGCCCCCCGTGGAACAAGGTACTCCCATGACGGATGTCTTTGTATCCACGGGGCAGACCATACCACTGGCAGGCTCGGAGGACGTTGGTAATCCCATGACGGATGCCTTCGTCCCCACGGGGCAGCCCGTACCACTGGCAGGCCCTTCGGGCGTTGTTTTTCCCACCGTCACGGCTTACCCCCGTACGGAGGAACTGGTGACGGAAGACCTGGTGGAAGGAGGGGAGTGCTCGACGGACGACATCTCCTCCTACCGTAAGGTACTGGCCCTCATCCGAAGACACCACCGGTTGGATGAGCCCAAGCCCTCAGCTGCAAAGGCAGTACTTTCCGGACTGTCCAGGATGATCGACAGTCCGGTACAACAAAAGCCATCTGTCTCTCCCTCTCGCTCAAGACGTAAAGCTGGGGATGGAACAGATTGATGGATACTTGGCAGGACTAGCAGAGGCCCCCAGAAGCCAGAGTTCCTCCAAATTTCTGCCAGGCCTAAAATCCAAGAAACGTTTTTACGTTCCTGAAGGGCATCGCGACGGTCCCCGTGCGGTGGAAGCAGCGGTGTCCGCGCTGAACCAGGGAACCTCGGAAGACAGGTCATCCACGGCCCCCGTGTGCTTTTCCCCTGGTTGGATTGGTAGTCGTGCGCTTTGGTGGGGTTTCAGGCATCACACGACCTCTCCCTTCCAGAAAATCAGGCCATGCTGCGGGACCTTGTTAGTTCTGGGGGCAAGGCTTTCAAATTCTTATCGTCCCAGTCTCTGACGGTAGCTTCGAACTGGGTCCTGAGAAAAAGAGATACTGTTTTGAGCAAACTAATGCGGAAGTTGCCTGACAGGGAAGCAAGGAGACTGAAAAATTCCTCCGTGTGGGGGAATGACATTTTCCCCATCAAGTTGGTAGAGGATACTGTGGAGAAGGTGAGGAAAGTGAGAGAGACGGATCCTAGGCCCCCGCCTATGAGGAAGACCACGTTTAGGAGAGCTCCAACGAACGTCCCTCACTCCTCACAGGCCACACCCTTGCTTCCCAGAAGAGAACTTCCTTCAACCCCTTGGCTTCAAGCCTCGCAACAGCCCACCCGTAGGACCACGGCAGGCCCTCAGTCAGCCTACAGACCCTCCTATGGTAACGCTAGGAGAGGTAGATCTGGCCGCTCCTCCAGGAGAAGGAAGGAGGAGAGGCCCCCTACTCCCGCTGGAGCCCCTAGTAGGGGGATGCCTCAGACATTTTTGGCAAGTATGGCAGGATCTCGGTGCGGATCCCTGGATGGTGACGGTCCTGAAGGAGGGCTACAGACTCCCGTTCCTGGAAGAGCCTTCCCCTCTCATCCCAGCCCAGAGGGCCGATTGGCTGGTTCCAAATGACCCCTTGAAGAGGTTGGCGCTACAAGAGGAAGTAGCGACCATGATCAACAAGGGAGCTTTGGAGACGGTGGAGAACCCCGGCCTGGGTTTCTTCAGCAGGCTCTTCCTGGTGGAAAAATTGACTGGAGGGTGGAGGCCAGTCATAGATCTCTCAGCCCTCAACAAGTTCGTCTCAAAGACGGAATTCAAGATGGATACCCCCAAGACAGTGATCGCAGCCTTGAGGGAGGGGTATTTCCTCATGTCTCTCGACCTCAAGGATGCCTACTTTCAAATCCCTGTACACCCCTCCAGCATGAAGTTCCTCAGGATCAAGTGGGAGTCCAGGGTCCTGCAGTTCAAGACCCTGTGCTTCGGCCTCTCGACGGCCCCACAAGTGTTCACGAGTGTGTTCGCCTCGATCTCGGCGTGGGCACACGAGAAAGGAATTAGACTACTCGGGTACCTGGACGACTGGTTGCTGCTTTCTGCCTCAAGGGAACAACTGAAGGAGCAAGGCGATATGTTGCTCGACCTCTGCAAGGTGTTAGGGATCACGGTCAACCTAGGGAAGTCCCAGCTAGTCCCCAGCACCAGGATGACTTCCCCTCAGAAGAAAGGTTGGCCAACCTGGAACGTATCCTTCAACCCTTCCTGACGGGACAACCCAGGAGGGCCAAGGACTGCCAGAAGTTACTGGGTCACCTGGTTTCCCTGGAAAAATTAGTACCGCAAGGGAGACTCAGGCTCCGCCCGATACAGTGGAATCTAAAGGAGTCGTGGGTCCAAGGCAAGGAACCCCACAAAGTAGTGCCAGTCCTCCCGAAGACGGGAGAGACCCTTCTTTGGTGGAGCATCAGGTCAAACACGGAGAAGGGAATGCCCTTCGCCTCCGACCCCCCGGAGATGCTGTTGTTCACGGACGCATCAAAGGAGGGCTGGGGAGCTCACCTGCTGGGAAAATCAGTAAAAGGGCTGTGGTCCAGCGAGGAGGCGTCTCTCCATATAAACATCCTGGAGATGATAGCAGTTCTAAGGGCTGTCGACAGTTTGTACACTTACTGCAAGGGAACACTGTGGCGTTAACGTGCGACAACGCCACAGTAGTGGCGTATGTAAAGAAGCAGGGAGGCATGAAGTCAAAGGCCCTCTGCGCCCTAGCCACGGAACTGTTGGAGTGGGCCACAGAAGAAGGGTTGGAACTGACGGCAAGGTTCATTCCAGGAAAGAGGAACGTGATGGCCGACGGCTTCAGCAGGGCGGGTCAGGTGATAGGTTCGGAGTGGACCCTACACCCGGAGGTAGCTCGAGCAGTCATCCTACTGTGGGGCTCCCCAGTGATAGACTTGTTCGCCACACGTCTGAATGCCCAACTCCCCGGGTTCTGTTCTCCAATCCCAGATCCGTCAGCAGCGTTCGAGGACGCCTTCCAACATCCCTGGGACGGTCTCGATGTGTACGCCTTCCCTCCCTTCAGTTTGATCAGGCAAGTGCTGAACAGAGTGAGAGGGTCGTCCAACCTGTCGATGACTTTAGTAGCACCCTGGTGGCCGGAGAGAAACTGGTTCGCAGACCTAAAGGAATTAGCTCTTCGGCCTCCTTGGCCGCTTCCGGACAGACCAGACCTCCTGCGACAACCTCACTTTCACAGGTGGCACGAAAACCCTCGATCCCTCCGCCTTCACGTGTGGAGGTTATCGAGAAGCTCCTGAAGAAAGAAGGATACTCATCGAGAACCGCGACAAGGATGTCTGGGTATCTACGGCGTTCCTCGGCAGTTGTCTACCAAGCGAAGTGAGCAGTCTTCCTGAAGTGGTGTGCATCCAAAAACATCAGGCCCTTAGGGGCGTCGATCCAGGACATTGCAGACTTTCTGGTGTACCTGAGAGACGATGTGGGTTCGTCCATCCCAGCCATCAAGGGAGTTCGAGCAGCCCTAGGTCAAGTCTTCCTCCTTAGAGGCATTGACTTGGGAGCCTCGAGGCACATCTCGATGCTCATCCGTAGTTTTGAGCAATCATGTCCCCCCCCAGGAGGTACGGGTTCCGCAGTGGGACTTGGCAAGAGTCCTCAAAGTTCTGTCAGAACCGCCCTTCGAACCTCTCAGGAACATTTTAGACAGAGAACTCACCCTTAAAACAGCTTTTCTTTTAGCCCTGGCCTCGGCGAAAAGATTTAGCGAGTTACACGGCCTCTCTTACGAGGTCTCACACTCCAAAGGGTGGAGGGAAGTTGTCTTTAGGTTCGTCCCTAGTTTTGTGGCGAAAACGCAGAACCCAGCGTGTTGGGATCCTCGGTTCGAGGGTTTTTCGGTGCCAGCCATCCCTCGATCCGGCAACCCTAAGGATCTCCTCTTATGTCCCGTACAAACTATAAGAAAATACCTGGAGAGGACTGAAGATTGCCGCCCTCAGATCAATAATTTATTCATCTCAACAGGCCGAGTGAAGAAACCGGTCTCGAAAAATTCCATCTCTTTTTGGCTAAGACAAGTGATAAAGAGAGCCTACGAGGCTTCTGGGACCCCTCTACCTGGAAAACAGAGACCTCATGATATCAGGGCTCTGAGCACCTCTATGGCTTTCGAGAAGAACATGGCTGTGGGTAAGATCCTGAAGGCTGGGACCTGGTCTAGACAGACCACCTTCACGGAACATTATCTAAAAGATTGTACGAGAAAATCCTTTGACAAGTTTTCTATTGGCCCGGTCGTGTCGGCCCTTCAAGAGATCTAAGGTCATAGCCACAGGGTAACCGGGGGTGTTAATGCCAAGAGACACTAGTTCCTTCCTTAACCTTACCCCCCCCCTCCACTTTTTCCTTCCTTAACCTTACCCCCCCCTCCACTTTTTCCTTCCTTCCCCTGATCGAACGGGCCAGGAAGATGAGGAGAAGACCTTAATCACGGAAAGGTATAACCTTCAAGAAATTGGTTTTGAAAAAGGTAAGACATTTAGACACTCAGTGAGTTTTTTGGATAGTTTTCCCCTACTTTTCGTGCAGTTTTCAAGTGGTCTTAGAATCAAGACCTCCTTAGAGGTTCCCTCTCTCGCGTGCCTCCCCGTCGAATCCTGATTCCTGCAGGACACTTCCCACCTCCTAAAGTGTAAGTCTCCTAAGAAGGTAGTTCTAGGTAAGTAACCGTGTTGGAACAAATCACAAATTTTTAAGTAATTTGTATTTTTCCTAACATACTTACCTAGAACTACCTTCGGGTTATGGCCCTCCTATCCTTCCCCGAGAACCTGCAGGATCTAGTAATACCTATTCCAACGAAACCTACTGGAGAGTCGACCTGAGATATCACGCTGCCTGACCCCGGGGTTGCCTCAGGGCACGTACCACACTGCCAGAGGTTGACCCCGTAGAAAACGGGAAGAGGGGGGTAAACTTTACAAAAAGCTGGTCGGTTAGGTAGAGTTAACCAGTAACTCCTAAGAAGGTAGTTCTAGGTAAGTATGTTAGGAAAAATACAAATTACTTAAAAATTTGTGATTTTTCTTACTGTACTGTATGTTTTTTTCAAGGGATTTTACCATAATGTAGATGGGTTATTGCTAGTTGAACTCAAGATATCAGACATATCTTGTGATTCTTGAAAAAAATCAGGATTTTCTTCATTTAAGGAATAATAGTCTTATAGCTCTCTACCTGCTTTTGTAGAAGAATATGAAATTAATCTTGTTCCATAGTATGTCTGTAATTATTTTTGTTGTTGTATGGAAGGTTTTTATAGAAGTCTCATTACTTGTCAGTAAATACTTTCGGATTCTGAATTATATTTTATTAATGCTTAGGTCAAGTTTTTACCATTATGCATAGGGACATGTATAATATATACCCCGGGTCACCTCAGGACGCGTATCACTCCGCCTGAGGTCACCCATAGAAAATGGGAATAGGGTAAACTACACAAAATTCTGGTCGGTTGAGAAAGAGTTACCAGTAACTCCTAAGAAAGTAGTTCTAGGTAAGTATGTTAGGAAAAATACAAATTACTTAAAAATTTGTGATACAGTATTGTAATAAATTCCCTTTGTCCTCTTTTTGTGCATTTTTCATAGTAGTAAATCATTTTAAGGGGTGGATGTTTTCCAGACATTATCTACAGCTTTTTCTCTATACCTTTGATGTGGATATTCATAATATTCCATTGAAATCTATGTGAATAAATATTGTGAGCATGGTATTTGTAGGTTTCTAAGTGCATTCTTTATTTTCACCATATTCAAAACATGCTAAAGTACTCATAATATTCCATTGAAATCTATGTGAATAAATATTGTGAGCTTGGTATTTGTAGGTTTCTAAGTGCATTCTTTATTTTCACCATATTCAAAACATGCTAAAGTACTCATAATATTCCATTGAAATCTATGTGAATAAATATTGTGAGCATGGTATTTGTAGGTTTCTAAGTGCATTCTTTATTTTCACCATATTCAAAACATGCTAAAGTACTCATAATATTCCATTGAAATCTATGTGAATAAATATTGTGAGCTTGGTATTTGTAGGTTTCTAAGTGCATTCTTTATTTTCACCATATTCAAAACATGCTAAAGTACTCATAATATTCCATTGAAATCTATGTGAATAAATTTTGTGAGCATGGTATTTGTAGGTTTCTAAGTGCATTCTTTATTTTCACCATATTCAAAACATGCTAAAGTACAGGAATTTTATGGATTTCATTTGAAAACAATAGGTGATATATTTTGTTTTTCTTTTCTTTTTGTAGCCACCGCCAAGAAACTTATACTTGGTCAGGATGTAAGTCATACCAGATCATCGAGCCCAGTAGACTCAGCTGGTATGAAAGTAAAGTTTACACCGCACTCTCAAGGAGGAATTGCTGGTGAAACACCCAAAATTAGTAAGTATCATAGTTTAACTCCTTGAAATCCTTTGTCTTCGCATCTGGAGATCTCAAGTATATTGTTGATATCCTGGTTCTCAGCTCTTAAAAGGATTAAATATAATTCCAAAATTATTAACCCTTTTACCCCCAAAGGGCGTACTGGTACGTTTCACAAAAGCCATCCCTTTACCCCCATGGACATACCGGTACGTCCTTGCAAAAAAATGCTATAAACATTTTTTTTTCATATTTTTGATCATTTTTTTTTTAGAAAATTCAGGCATTTTCCAAGAGAATGAGACCAACCTGACCTCTCTATGACAAAAATTAAGGCTGTTAGAGCAATTTAAAAAAAAATACTGCAAAATGTGCTTGGAAAAAAATAACCCCTTGGGGGTTAAGGGTTGGAAATTTCCAAATAGCCTGGGGGTAAAAGGGTTAATATTATAACTTACTTTCTAAGGATTAAGTGTTGTAGCTAGATCTTATTGATTAGTAAGCAAGCTCAGCTGTTTCAATATTACAGAGGTACTTCTCAACACCTAAAACGTCTGTAGTTACAAGAGTGCTTACATTACCCAAATACCAAAGGATGATTTTTGCTACATGACACATACATGTATTTTCTGCTTAGTTCTTTTGTCCTCTCATATATTTACAGTTTTTATTATGTTTATGTTGAAATATACATAAGTGTCAGAGATTCTAACTATAAATAGTTAAGGTAAAAAGTGTAAAATTTATCCAGAAAAAGACAGTCAAGAATATATTATGAAAGCCAGCCTTGGGCTCGTGTGTCTTGTGGGTTTGAATATCTTGCCTGTTGATTATTGTCAATATACTGTATTGTGTTTTTGGCCTTTTTATTCATAGTTTGTTATAATTTGTATGTTCCAGATTGCCAAAATAAGAGATAAATGCATAAAACATTTTGGGATTATGGAACCCCTTCCCCTCTGTAGAGAACGGATTTAGCACTTAATTGAATAAAATCGCATATGTTTATTTGGCAAGCAAGTAAACATGGGAAATCACATGATAAGTTTCTCAATGACAGACATAAACTGAGTATGTCATAAATCACTTAATATTGCATTTTGGAGTTGCTGTTAGAAAGTGTACAAAGAAGACAGTGAAAGAACTGAAAGACTTGATCATGGGGATACAGTATTTTACCATTGTGTCAGCACTGATGATTCTCCCATAAACCATTTATGCCAAAAAGACTTGACTTATTGCTTTTATAGTATAGTATTGACACAGAAACAAAAGGCAAAAATTCATAAAGACTTAGTCATCCATTTTTGATGAGACAGAGAAGAATGAAGGGCAGTACTAAAATTATTTACAAAGATTTGGAGGGATTATTTATTCCATAAATGTCTGGTTGGGAAATAGTGTTGGTGCTTACTGAAAAAAAAGTGATATAGATAGAGAAAAGACAATACTAAATCTCTTCTTTGTGTAATTTCAGGGAAGGGACTCACCTCTGAAATATGATTATTATGTCTTAAGATCCTAGCTGTGAGGTAAAATTGTCGAGAAAATAATCCATACAAAAGTTTTCAAGTATTCAATCGGTCTACAAAAATAATTTGAAGCCCAATTTCTCAAAATAGTAAATTTTCTGAGAAAAATTTATTTAACTATTTATTATAGATTGATTTTTGTTATTTAGATATGAAAAGATAAGGAATGTTATAGCCTACATTATGTACATTTACGATTAGCAAAATCAATAAATTTTCATTTGAAAAATAGTAACCTTTACAAGTAATATATATATATATATATATATATATATATATATATATATATATATATATATATATATATATATATATATATATATATATATATATATATATAAACAAGAACATGTATACATATATAAAAAATTAAATATCAAGAGAATTATACATGTACATCTTTTTTTTTCAAAAGGTTTTTGAATAAAATAAATGTAGACAAATAAGTAGTTTGATGTAACTGTAAAATGACACTTTTAATGGGGCTAAGTTGCCCTCCATAACCGGATATTTCTAAATTTATGTCTAATCTGAATGTCTTCACCAGTCTTTGTTTCTTGCCTCTATCCTCTTTTGTAATATGATCCAATGTAACACAGTTTGAATCGTTCTGAAAATGGCTTCTTAAGTAATTGGATAAATAAAGCATCCTCCTCTGTTGACTAATAATTGACTAAATAGCAATACAGAAGACATTTGCATAAGGTCATTTAATTTTCCTAGGTTACCCGGGCTTCATAGGATGAATCTTAACCCTTTTACCCCCAAAGGACGTACTGGTACGTTTCACAAAAGCCATCCCTTTACCCCCATGGATGTAGCGGTACGTCCTTGCAAAAAAATGCAATAAAAATTTTATTTTTCATATTTTTGATAATTTTTTTGAGAAAATTCAGGCATTTTCCAAGAGAATGAGACCAACCTGACCTCTTTATGACAAAAATTAAGGCTTTTAGAGCAATTTAAAAAAGATATACTGCAAAATGTGCTGGGAAAAAAATAACCCCCTGGGGCTTAAGAGTTGGAAATTTCCAAATAGCCTGGGGGTAAAACGGTTAAAACATATCTTTTAATTTTTATATTATTTTTTCCCTTTAGGTTTAATGTTTAGTAATAATTGGGATGTGAGATGGGAAAAAATTTTGGAAATATTAAAATGTGAGAAATTCTTGCTTGAAATTTGAATGCAGAAAATAGCTCATAATGATAGTAATAGTAATTAGTGAACAAAATTCAATTTCTATAAATATAGAAGTTACTTATAGACAAGAAGTTATTGATTGTTCATTCATTTACAGGTATCTCAGCTGAGCCTAGCCTTCATTCTTTCTTGAGGGATTCTCGAACCGAGTATCAGTTGCTTCCCAGTGGAAAAGAGTTTGGGCAAGAGGCTGGTCATGTTCCACCTCAACACCAAACAGCAAGTGTGCCACTTGCCTCATCTCTTATGTCTGGTAAAGATCAGTTTTTATCTGATATGGGAGCCTTCATGGGTCGTTCATTTAGAGTTGGATGGGGGCCAGGGTGGACACTGGTCCATGCTGGAAAGGAATTAGCATCTCTCAAAGTACCTGAAGAAACTGAAACTGAGATGACCGACGATGAACCACCATGTCATCCATCCCCACTTTCTTTCTTTTTCTTTGGTGCCGCAATTACACAGTCAAGAACAACCAAGACCGCAGACTCTACGAGGTAAATGGAGGTGTTATTATTTTGATGGACATGAACTTTGTAATTATCATGCTGCTATGTGGTTATTCATAATACTACCTACTACATGTTCTTTACATAAGAATTTCTCATTCATAATACTACCTACTACATGTTCTTTACTTCAGAATTTCTCATTCATAATACTGCCTACTACATGTTCTTTACTTCAGAATTTCTCATTCATAATACTGCCTACTATATGTTCTTTACATAAGAATTTCTCATTCATAATACTGCCTACTACATGTTCTTTACATAAGAATTTCTCATTCATAATACTGCCTACTACATGTTCTTTACATAAGAATTTCTCATTCATAATACTGCCTACTACATGTTCTTTACATAAGAATTTCTCATTCATAATACTGCCTACTACATGTTCTTTACATAAGAATTTCTCATGAATAGCTGCTGTTTTGTGACATGGTAATATTTATCATTTTCATTGGTGTTCCTGGTCATTACATTAGAGCAACAGCAAATAAGTTGAGGTTTTGCAAGTTATTAGACTTACTCATGTTTCCTACTGTCTATAATTCTCTTTTTCATGACAAACCTAAAACCTGTTAGTCATAATTAGCCTAGTTTGCAATGTCAGAGCCTTCATGAAATAATTATCGATGTGTTGACAACAGAATGAGAACATTAGACAAAAGTGACTTGACACAACAGGTAAGCAGTAACTGTCATCATCTTTTCTCCCAAGCTTTGATTAGTCATCTATTATTATTGTTTTCTTTTGTCATAGTAATATTATTTGGTCAACATTTTGCTTACTTTTTTTTTCAAGCAAGTGCTTTGCTCATTTTTTATTTTCTTCAGACTATATCTTGTCAGCAGTATGTTAGTATTTCATCATATTTATGATTATTCTTTTATTGAATTTGTGCTTCCTTTCTTATATCCAGTATAATTATCAACCGTACAGAGTTTTGGAAGTGAGTAAGTTTTCAATTTCGCCAGTGAATAATTTGATAAATTTGGAATATACGGATCTCTTTAAGTTTTATAATGGACATGGTAATGCCCTATGATATAAGATATGATGCTATTTTATTGTGGTTATCACCCTTTGAACTCAGTTGAGTCCCTTGTTAGGCTGGGAGGAACGTAGAGAGTAGAGGTCCCCTCTTTTGTTTTTGTTTCATTTGTTGATGTCGGCTACCCCCCAAAATTGGGGGAAGTGCCTTGGTATATGTATGTATGTATCACCCTTTGAAGTTGTTGGTAATGATAAAGAGGTAGAGATTGAAAGGTTATGATGATAGAAACCTGACCTTTAACTTTTATTCTATCCCTATAAATCTTATGATTAATGATAACTTTAATATCTAGGTAATTAGTTGGACAAGTTTTCCCTCAGTTAATCCCTTCATTATGAAACCTTGGATCTATTTGGACAAGTTTTCCCTCAGTTAATCCCTTCATTATGAAACCTTGGATCTATTTGGACAAGTTTTCCCTCAGTTAATCCCTTCATTATGAAACCTTGGATCTATTTGGACAAGTTTTCCCTCAGTTAATCCCTTCATTATGAAACCTTGGATCTATTTGGACAAGTTTTCCCTCAGTTAATCCCTTCATTATGAAACCTTGGATCTATTTGGAAAAGTGTTCCCTCAGTTAATCCCTCCATTATGAAACCTTGGATCTATTTGGACAAGTTTTCCCTCAGTTAATCCCTTCATTATGAAACCTTGGATGTATTTGGACAAGTGTTCCCTCAGTTAATCTCTTCATTATGAAACCTTGGATCTATTTGGACAAGTTTTTCCTCAGTTAATCCCTTCATTATGAAACCTTGGATCTATTTGGACAAGTGTTCCCTCAGTTAATCTCTTCATTATGAAACCTTGGATCTATTTGGACAAGTGTTCCCTCAGTTAATCTCTTCATTATGAAACCTTGGATCTATTTGGACAAGTTTTTCCTCAGTTAATTCCTTCACTATGAAACCTTGGATCTATTTGGACAAGTGTTCCCTCAGTTAATCCCTTCATTATGAAACCTTGGATCTATTTGGACAAGTTTTTCCTCAGTTAATCCCTTCATTATGAAACCTTGGATCTATTTGGACAAGTTTTTCCTCAGTTAATCCCTTCATTATGAAACCTTGGATCTATTTGGACAAGTGTTCCCTCAGTTAATCCCTTCATTATGAAACCTTGGATCTATTTGGACAAGTTTTTCCTCAGTTAATCCCTTCACTATGAAACCTTGGATCTATTTGGACAAGTGTTCCCTCAGTTAATCCCTTCATTATGAAACCTTGGATCTATTTGGACAAGTTTTTCCTCAGTTAATCCCTTCATTATGAAACCTTGGATCTATTTGGACAAGTTTTTCCTCAGTTAATCCCTTCATTATGAAACCTTGGATCTATTTGGACAAGTGTTCCCTCAGTTAATCCCTTCATTATGAAACCTTGGATCTATTTGGACAAGTTTTTCCTCAGTTAATCCCTTCACTATGAAACCTTGGATCTATTTGGACAAGTGTTCCCTCAGTTAATCCCTTCATTATGAAACCTTGGATCTATTTGGACAAGTTTTTCCTCAGTTAATCCCTTCATTATGAAACCTTGGATCTATTTGGACAAGTTTTTCCTCAGTTAATCCCTTCATTATGAAACCTTGGATCTATTTGGACAAGTGTTCCCTCAGTTAATCCCTTTATTATGAAACCTTGGATCTATTTGGACAAGTGTTCCCTCAGTTAATCTCGTCATTATGAAACCTTGGATCCTCCCTCAGTATCTTCATACAAGATTTGTCACCATCAGGTAGACATACACACTTATTCAATGATAGCCTGCAGTTTTTCAATATTAAACTTAGCCGGTGATCATATAGCTGTCAGCTCTGCTGCCCGACAGAAAAACCTAAGGACAAAATACGCCAGCGATCGCTATACAGGTGGGGGTGTACATCAACAGCGCCATCTGTCGAGCAGGTACTCAAGTACTCCATGTCAACACAGAACCAATTTTCTCTCTGTCGTGCCACTGGCAAGACCTACTAAAATACGCTGTTACTAACTGGATTTGTTTTCACAACTATTTGGTGAAGTACACTATTCTAGTTTTGAGCTTTCGCTATGCAGGGGTTTTATCTTCATCTCAAAACTTGAACTCGTTTTGGATAAATTTAATTATGGTGACATAAGAGAGTATGGACTCTCTTTCACTTTTAAATGGCCGACCCTTCCCTTAGACGGAAGTGTGTTTAGGTTTTTAGTAATTTTGCTTAACACGTTATAGATCTATATATTTTATATCTCTCCGCCTTTATTAGGCCTCTTCGATTAACTTTCCATTTATTATAAACATATAAAAAGAAATTTTTGTTTTGTTTATTTGCGACCTTTCCTGATAGTAGGCGGTCCTAACTTGGAACCGAAGTTAATCAACGTTGAGCCCGTTATATCGTATTTAGCCTTTAAAGAATTTAAAACTTTTTAAATTTAATGTTTTATGAAAGAATTTCTTTGATAGTCTTCATACTGTTTTCAAAGATGAACTAACGTTTAGTTTTTTTTTAGACTACGCAGTTGTTGACGTTCAGGACGTTCAACATGCGCTCTATCGTTACGATAGAGAGAGAGTGTATCACGGTTTCACTTTGCAGTAAGAGTAAATCGATTCTGACGTTTCGTTCATTCTTTCTTAACTTAAATGGTTTAAATTCTAAATTAAAGGAACTTTTTATTTGGAAAACCTTTCAGTTTTTTCCTTTAGCCATATAACATGTTTTTTTGACGATATATAATTGGGCTCTTCTCTCAGGTGCGAAATCAAGAGAGAAAGAGAGAGAGAGATAGAGACGGAGGGAGAGAGCGGAGAAAAAACATTCCGTTCAAGCGGGTAACGTTGTTCTCGTGTCACTCTCCTCCCTAGTCGCTGTACGGGGAAAAGGTAAAACGTTTCTAGGGTTTTATTCTTGTCCCCAGGCTATGTGCGGTGAGAGATTGTAAACGTAGTTTAATTGAACTAGTGTTTAGTCTCTTTCCCAGCCACTGAATTCTTTATCTTTATATGTTTTCTGTTTTTGCTAGTATTAATGAGCTGCATTATACGACTGTTTTCGCAATTACTACCTTTTAATGAAGGGTAGAATTGCGTGTTTCAGGTAGAAATCAGTAAAAGTTTCGATTTCAGTGAAATAAGTGCAAAACAGAAAATCGAAGTGATAAAGTGATATGCGCAAAGTGTTACAGTGTTGCGTCCGAGGGTTCGTCTGTTCGTGCCTGTCGTTCACTTAGTCCGGGACCTCTTGCAAGCTCCCAAGCCCAGGGGAGAAGTAATGTCGAACGACTTATGGGTTCGTCAGGCCTTGATCAACGAACAGACGTTTTTCCCTCCGTGGTTTCGGGCGTATCTACCCAAGATCGCCCCACCCACACAAAGACGAGAGAGCCCATTTACTTCTCGTCTGCGGAAGAGGTTTCTCGTAAGAAACCTTGGACCAAGGTCTCGCAGCTTATTAAGTGCAAGTCGGTCCCTTCCGCGCAAGTCCAACGGCCCAGGTGTAGCCACTGGGTCAGTTCGGACTCGCTGCAGTCTTCCGACGACTGCTCACCTCCTAAGAGAGGCAAAGCGGTACCGCAACAGGCAGTAACACCGTCTGTTGCCGCACCTGCTACTGTAGACCCTAAGTGGTCTTTGCTACAGTCTATGCAGACACAGTTAGCATCTTTTATGCAGGAGTATCGTGCGGAGTAGGTTGACGCTGCACCCGTTAGCCTACAACCAACCACGGTTGTGCGTACAGTAGACACTGACGCTACCTGCTCCCGCACTCTGCTTGTGAGAGTTCCACCTCCCATGCGCAGTGTACCCTGCCAGCCGCACGTTGACGTTCACAGACGCACGCTACCCTCCGTTGACGTTCGCGAGTTGCCACAACAACAGGAGGGTGGAGTTAAGTTGCTTTGTTTTGACACTGTGCGTCAACCTCCGCAACCCACTGTGGTTACCGCTACTCGCCCGCAGCAGACTAGTCAGTCAGGAGTAGAGGCTTTGCTTCCCCACACAGCTATGGTTGTTGCCAGCTCACAGACTGTCAAGCAGTTACAGACTGTCAGGCAGTTACATAACGTTGCCTTCTGGTCTGCTGCTAATGCACCAGTGAGACCCTCACTGAGATACCTAGCTTTTCTCGGATAAGGTTCCTGTAGATGAGAAAGTGCTGTTCTCCCTCCTACTGATATTCCTTTGAGGACTCTGTCATTTGGAGAGGAGCCTTAAGCTGCTTAGCCTCCTATGGACTTTAATTAAATCATGATGATTTTTTAAGGATCTTCGTCCGGATCTTGTAACTGCTGCTCCTCGTTCGCCTCACGTCAGAACTTACACTAGGCCTAGCTACTTCGAAGCCGTTGTTGTTAAGCTAGTGCTCTCTCGCTCTACTAGAGAGCGTTACGTTGGCTAGGCGACTGGTTTTGCACCAGGAGGAGTTTCAGGGATACAGCCTTTGATTTCCCTTCTTTTAAACTGGCTTATAGAGCGAGAGTCTGATAGGACACGAGAGAAGTTCTCGGCTTGGGAGTTCATGCCTCTGCCCAGGTAGACTTCTCAATTCTGGTAGACTCGCCCTGGCGCCTAGCCAGGAGACGCTCCAGTTGTTTACAGGTCAACTTCTCAACTTTTGTCGAGCCTTTGAAGTTTTGCTGTACTATTATGCACACATAACAAGGCTTCCAGGGATGGTAAATGGTTCCGCCTCAGTCGCTAACCCCGTCTGTTGCCACACCTGCTCCCGTAGACCCTAAATGGGCTTTGCTGCAAGACATGCAGTCCAAGCTTGTGTCCTTGATAGAGGACTTAAATACGGAGAAGAACCTTCTGGCCAACAACCTTCCTACCGGTTGGTTGTGCGCCCTGTTGACGCTGAGGTATCCTACTCGCGTCTGCCAGTTGAGGTGGTTCCTCCACCGATGCGACCCAGTGTGGGTTGCCAGTCGCACGTTGACGTTAAGCGACGCTCGGAGGTGGTTGTTGACGTTCAGTGTGTCACTAGGAAGACGTTCAACAACCAGCAGAGGTGACTTGTTGTGACGCAGTGCGTCAACCTCAGCAACCCGGTAGGGTGTTGACTGCACAACCCAGACAGTCTAGACAGTTTCGGGTTGACGCTGTACTTCCTCGCGCAACCATGGTTGTTGACAGTTCACAGACTGTGCAGTAGTGCCATGATATTGCGTCCGGCTCCGTCACGCATCCACCAGTGCGACCGGATTCAGCGAGTCAGACGTTGCCCACTCCGTTGCCGTTTCCTCATCAGTTTCAGATGAGGAACCCTCTGATGAGGACGTTGCTGAACAAGACGATCAACCCCCAGCCCTGCTATCCATCCAGAAGATGCTGAAGAAGGAACGCTGCCCAGTCAGGCTGTGGATGAGTCTGGTAGGGACACTGTCATCCGTGGATCAATTTGTGTCACTAGGAAGACTACACCTCCGTCCTCTTCTATACCATCTAGCTTTTCACTGGAAAAAGGACAAGACGCTAGAAGCGGTCTCGATCCCGGTTTCCGGAAAGATAAAGTCTGGTCTGATTTGGTGAAAGGACTATATCAACCTTAGAGAGGGTCTTCCCCTGACTGTTCAGACTCCCAACCACGTTCTCTTCTCGGACGCATCGGACGTAGGCTGGGGTGCGACATTAGACGGTAGGGAATGCTCGGGATTATGGAACTCGAGTCAAAGGACAATGCATTTCAACTGCAAGAAGCTGCTGGCAGTACGTCTGACCTGGAAAAGCTTCAGGTCTCTCCTTCAAGGCAAAGTGGTGGAGGTGAACTCGGACAACACCACGGCTTTGGCGTACATCTCCAAGCAAGGAGGGACCTACTCTCTGACATGGTACGAGATCGCAAGGGACCTCCTCACCTGGTCAAAAGGTCTAGACATTTCACTAGTAACGAGGTTCATCCAAGGCAACTTGAATGTCATGGCAGATTGTCTCAGTCGGAAGGGACAAATAATTCCAACAGAATGGACCCTCCACAAGGATGTATGCAAGAGACTTTGGGCCACCTGGGGCCAGCCAACCATAGATCTCTTCGCAACCTCGATGACCAAGAGGCTCCCAATATTTTGCTCACCAATCCCGGACCCAGCAGCAGTTCATATAGATGCCTTTCTACTTGATTGGTCACATCTAGATCTATATGCATTCCCTCCGTTCAAGATTGTCAACAAGGTACTGCAGAAGTTCGCCTCTCACGAAGGGACAAGGTTGACGCTAGTTGCTTCCCTCTGGCCCGCGAGAGAATGGCTCACCGAGGTACTTCGATGGCTAGTAGACGTTCCCAGAACACTTCCCCTAAGGGTGGACCTTCTACGTCAGCCACGCGTAAAGAAGGTACACCAAGGCCTCCACGCTCTTCGTCTGACTGCCTTCAGACTATCGAAAGACTCTTGAGAGCTAGAGGCTTTTCGAAGGAGGCAACCAGAGCGATTGCTAGAGCAAGGAGAACATCCACCCTTAGAGTCTACCAATCGAAGTGGGAAATCTTCTGAAACTGGTGCAAGTCAGTATCCGTATCCTCGACCAGTACCTCTGTAACTCAAATAGCTGACTTTCTCTTATATCTGAGGAAAGAACGATCTCTTTCAGCTCCCACTCTCAAGGGTTACAGAAGCATGTTGACATCAGTCTTCCGACACAGAGGCTTAGATCTTTCCAACAATAAAGATCTACAGGACCTCCTTAAGTCTTTTGAGACCACGAAGGAGCGTCGTTTGGTTACACCTGGTTGGAATTTAGACGTGGTACTAAGATTCCTTATGTCAGACAGGTTCGAACCGCTACAATCTGCCTCCCTGAAAGATCTCACCTTTAAGACTCTTTTCCTGATATGCTTAGCCACAGCTAAAAGAGTCAGTGAGATTCATGCCTTCTGCAAGAACATCGGATTCTCATCCGAAACGGCTACATGTTCTACAACTTGGTTTTCTAGCCAAACACGAGCTGCCTTCTCGGCCTTGACCAATATCGTTCGATATTCCAAACTTATCGTATGGTTGGAAATGAACTAGAAAGAGTCTTATGTCCTGTAAGAGCTCTTAAGTTCTATTTAAAAACCTTTACGAGGCCCGTCTGAAGCTTTATGGTGTTCAGTTAAGAATCCATCTTTGCCTATGTCAAAGAATGCTTTATCCTATTTTATCAGACTGTTAATACGAGAAGCTCATTCCCTTCTGAATGAGGAAGACCAAGCTTTGCTGAAGGTAAGGACACACGAAGTTAGACCTGTCGCAACTTCCGTGGCCTTTAAACAAAATAGATCTCTGCAAAGTATATTCGACGCAACCTATTGGAAAAGCAAATCAGTGTTCGCGTCTTTTTATCTTAAGAATGTCCAGTCTCTTTACGAGAACTGCTACACTCTGGGACCATTCGTAGCAACGAGTGCAGTAGTGGGTGAGGGCTCAACCACTACAATTCCCTAATTCCATAACCTTTTTTAATCTTTCTCTTGAAATGTTTTATTATTGTTTTTGGGTTGTCCGGAAGGCTAAGAAGCCTTTCGCATCCTACTTGATTTGGCGGGTGGTCAGTCATTTCTTGAGAAGCGCCTAGATTAGAGGTTTTGATGAGGTCCTTTAGTATGGGTTGCAACCCTTCATACTTCAGCTCCTAGGAGTCGCTCAGCATCCTATGAGGATCGCGAGGCTCAGTAAGGAAGACGTACTTAAAAAGGCAGAGTAATTGTTCAAGTCGACTTCCTTACCAGGTACTTATTAATTTTATGTTTGTTATTTTGAATAACTGCTAAAATGAAATACAAAATACTTAGCTCTTAATGTTAACATATTATGCTGGTCTCTACCCACCCCCCTGGGTGTGAATCAGCTATATGATCACCGGCTAAGTTTAATATTGAAAAATGTTATTTTCATTAGTAAAATAAATTTTTGAATATACTTACCCGGTGATCATAAATTAAAGGACCCTCCCTTCCTCCCCAATAGAGACCCAGTGGGCAGAGGAGAAAATTGGTTCTGTGTTGACATGGAGTACTTGAGTACCTGCTCGACAGATGGCGCTGTTGATGTACACCCCCACCTGTATAGCGATCGCTGGCGTATTTTGTCCTTAGGTTTTTCTGTCGGGCAGCAGAGCTGACAGCTATATGATCACCGGGTAAGTATATTCAAAAATTTATTTTACCAATGAAAATAACATATTTTTCCATGTTTGTTTTACTGTTGATTACAGATTAGATATTTTAAGTTTTCTATTTTTACTGTATTTTACTATTAACATAAAAGCCTGGTGCTTTCATGTACATCTCCTTTGAAAAATTATTCTATTCATTATCATTTATTTATAGAAAATTTCCAAAATTTGTTATATTGTTTTAGTGTAAAAAATAGTAAAGCACTATGACTACATAGGTAAAATAGCTTTAAATTCAAAGTGAAGGGGTTATTTGATTTTGTAATAATTCCATGATATATAGTCTTTGAAAGATGTACAATAGAAAAATTCATCGGTGATAAACCTCATGTTATACAGAAATATAAAGACAATATCTGTTTGTTTCCTTTGACACAAATTATACTATAATGCATAATTTTTAGATAAAATTAACAAAAACTGCTGTACTGTTGACAAAAAAACTGTTAATTCAAGAAACATATCTGATGTTCTTTGGTTGCCACACATTACATGTTTTTGGTATTTCAGGGGTTTGGAAATAGGAAATGAGCAGTTCACTCTTACATATCAGATACTGCTTAGAATCAATGCACCTTAACCGCTTCGCTATGATGACGTCGTTATAAAAATTTTCTCTGTTAATAGTTATTTTCTGTCAGTGGGGACCTCAATTGATTTACTAAGTCTGTTGTGAAATTCTAATGTATGACATTTCAGAGCTGAATCAGTTTTATTTATGTAAATTTTTTTCTTTGCAGTTACAAACTGGTTATAGAGCAACTTCATGCTGTACAGACCGATTTACATACATTTGATGTAAGTATCAACTAATGTTTGTGTTTTTTTCTAATTACAGTATAAGAATAAGCTATTGGCTATGGTTTACTTTAAGGTGTATTATTTAAGGGATTTTGCGACAGGAAACCGATAAAATCAGAAGATAATATCTGTAGTGGTACAGCATTTGCCAACTATAATATTTTGATGTTTTAATTTTGTAGGTATGGTTTATTTTATAACTTGCCCCGAAAGGTCAACTCTATGATGTGTATGAGTTAGAACAGTACAATGTTTTGATATACTGTGATTTATTATAACCTATCTTGAAAACATCCCTTCATTGCAAGAGGGTCGTAACTCCAAATTTGCTAGTTTTGAGTTATATGGTGTACAAGATTGCCGAATTGATTCTGCATCTTTTGGTAAAAGAGTCGTAAATCTAGGTGAATTAGCGGCCGAGAGATGGCACTAAGAAGATTTGGGAAACATGATCAAATTCATAGGACTTAGCAACTTTCAAATGTGTCTCCTGAAAAATCAGGAATTTGGAGTTACGACCCTCTTGCAATGAGGTAGCGAAACAAGTTGTGGTACAGTTGGCCCTTTTTATTTGCTGGACTAGGTAACAGTTATAGGCGCGAAGATCGATAATCCACGAAGGCTTGCTGCCCTTTGGTGCTTCAACTCATAACCTACCAATTCACTGGCCATTACCTACCTGTAGTTGAATAACACACTAAGTAGCCCGCTGTACTGTACTACAGTACATTGTTTTCACACGATTTCTATCATAGTATTTCAGTTTATAAAACTTTTCAGAGGTAATTGTGTATTAACGCATTTTCAGTAATAGGTAAGATGACTCTGAAAGTCATTGCTACACCACGCATGGTAAATAACAAGACACTTGTTCGTATTTGGCAACACTCACTGATTCTGTAGAGTAAAAAAGTTGCCAATAGCTTTTTCACATCAATGTCTAAATTTTTCTCTTACGTACTCATGCCCACATACTTCATGCTCTTGAATAGTCGTAACTCTCTTTAGAATACAAAATTTCTGCCATTTCTGATTTTACTGACATCAAATTATGGATACCATCTTCCACTTTCACTTTGGCTTAATGCCTTATGGCAATACAAACACATCTTGTTACTTGAAGTCATAGTAAATCTTTTATTGTATACAATGTAGTCTTCAATAGGTCATTACTTTCATTTCTGAAAATCTCATTGTTCCAACACGGTTACTTACCTAGAACTACCTTCTTAGGAGTTACTGGTTAACTCTACCTAACCGACCAGCTTTTTGTATAGTTTATCTCCCTCTTCCCGTTTTCTACGGGGTCAACCTCTTCTCTTTCCATTCTGAAAAGAAATAAAAACAAATCACAAACTTGTTATTCACCTATTAAGAGAGAAAAATGCTTGGTATAATTTTGTTTACAAATTCATTTAATGAGAATTTAATAGATAAGCTTTTGGTGTGAAGTAAATAGTAATATGGATATTTTAGGATTTACAGAATTTTCCTAGTTTCATTTCCATCCTTTTAATATTTAGATCAGCTCAAAGATACCAAATGACGGCTGAATCATTACAATGTGATCTATATGGCCTTATGACGAGAAATTAATAATTTTAGAGGTATTAAACGAAATGCAAGGACAAAATATATTTTTTGCATGTCTACTATTTTCAGCCTCATTTCTACAAAAACCGTAATACAGTATTTAGAGCAAAACGAGATAGAAATGAACTTTTGCAGAATTTCTTTTGCTATTTCTTTACTCTATATTCCTTTTAGCTGTGATGTGCATTGTTTTGGAGAAGAAATAGTAAATATGGAGAGAATTACCCTCTGAAACAGGTTTCCCCCCCCAAAAAAAAGAGGGGGTGGGGAGCTCACACCTGATTTAGGGAACTCTAGATCTTTAATTTCTATTACCCTTGAGGAGTTTTCTTGCCAAATATAAACAACTTATTCCCCCCCCCCAAAAAAAAAAATGGTAATTTATTTGGATTATAAGGAATTCTATTGCCTAAACTGTACTTTATTCTGTAAAGTCAGTTGTAGAAAAAATTAAAAAAGTTCAATTAAAAAATAGTTATCTTTAAATGTGACTTATACATTGATGAAATAATACATACAGTATAAGAAATTGAACGATGAAAGAATTTCCATTGCACAACTTTTTGCAAATAAAATTATCTTTCAGTTGTCTTTAAAATGTAAAGACATGTATTACAAACAAAAAGATTAGATAGAGTTTGAAGTATTCCCTAAATAACACTGTTTTAATGGGGCCAAGTCACACTTCCTAAACTGTCTAATAAGATCAGGGAAGTGGATTCAGTTAAGGATCTGTTGAATATAATGCTTCCTGTAAAACAGCAATTTCCTATGGATAATCTGTGGTAGGTAATAATTATCTCTTGTAGACAGTCTGATACTATAGTCCATTTCTTTTAGCGAGACATATTTGCAAGGACTCGCAGCGGTGCCCTTCTAGCTCGGAAAAGTTTCCTGATCGCTGATTGGTTAGACAAGATAATTCTAACCAATCAGCGACCAGGAAACTTTTCCGAGCTAAAAGGGCACCGTTGCGAGTCGGCGCAAATATGACTCGCTAAAAGAAATGGACTATAGCTTCTTAGTCCCTCCATGCTGATTATTTACCTCAAATTATCAATCCTTAATTTTACATAAAATTCAGCTTCTTATCGAGGTGACTAAAATTTAAGACTGCATAACAATAGAGGTTGGAGGTTTATAGTCTTGACCCTCTAGTATAAGCAGAGAAGGTGTTAGACAAAATCAGTGTAGTTCAGTATGGAAAATATAGACGTTTTCAGCTCTTGATATTGAAAACACTACAAATTGATTCTTTTATTGGAAATTACACAAAGTTTTTGATAAGAGGTCTGAATTTTCAACTCTAAAAGAATAGGTCAAGAAAAATTCATGGTGAAGCTTAATTCTATATGACATTGGCATCTCCAAAGCAAATTAATTAATTCCAAGTACCATATTTGATGGCCTATAAGACGCACGGTCATATAAGACGCACCCTCATTTCAGCAGGTCAGATTCATGAAAACTGGTTTTAGTGTATTTTAGCATATATTGTTGAATTGTCTAGCTGTGCATTGCACAAGCAGAAAAATATCGTATATTTTCGTGCATAAGACGACCATTAGTGCATAGGGCTAGCTTTTTTTTGTATACTTATAAATCTAAAATGAATTAAATAAAGACCATTTATATCATGCTTTTGCTAAACACTCAACATAAGACCAAAATTATTGCTTTTTTTTTTTTTTTTTTTTTCATCACTGATCATAACGAACAAACGAACGCATTTGCACATCTGTGTGTAAGTTAAATTTTGCAGCGGTTATGAAATAATGATGTTATTATTTTTATTTCCTTACTTTATCCTTAGTAATTAAAAATAATTGAAATAAGAGCGACTTTACCAAGTTTTTCCTAATAAACGCTACCTAGAACAAGAAACGTCGTTTTGTTTACGTTTCATCGCCGATCGTATTGAACAAACAAGCACATTTACACATTCAAGCGATAACTAACAATACTAAGAGCCTTTAGTAAAGATGTTATTACAAATATTTTACTTGCTATGTCCCTAAAAATTTCTACATGTCGCATAACAGAAAAGTTGTAAACTATTGTAAATATTTTGCTCAGATATTATTTTTCATTGTTAGGAAATCCTTGTTGCCCTATCATGTTAAAGTAAAGTAATTTTTTCAGAATATATTTTTCTTCTTTTCAGCATTTAACAGAAGCATGCTTAAATGATGTTTGGAAATATAGTGTCCTCACTAATGAAGAGAAATTGGAATCCGACAGCCCTTCGTGTCCCCACTACCGTCCTGTGAAAGACAGAGAACTTCTCCATCAGTTAGCTCTTACAGCCTCCTCTGCCGGCATTGAGCATGAAGGTGTTTCAAATGTGTTCAATCTTTGTGTTGGACTGTGGGGAAGACTTAATTTCTATTCTCCAGAATCTGGTAAGAAAAGTTTTTATTGAAGGCATGTTATAAATTAATTCATATTATTCATTTATTAATCTTTTCAAATTATACATCTGCTTATTATAACCCATTATTCATAAATGTAATCAGTCATGCGATAATCTCCATTTGCATCAGTAAAGGTTCAAAATGAATGTTTGTGACATCCTCCAATTGAGTGGTAGCTTGAGACTGCAATTCAGGTTCAGGTTCAGGTTGAGGCTTTGCCTTTGCAACGGCGCCTCTGTGTCTTTTAGTTTTGTGTGTTCCTTATTTTCACTAGTTTTTCTCTTTTCATCCACATTTGTTGTAGTACACTTTTCTTATTTTCAATATTTTCTTCACAAAAAAGGAATTTTCCAACTGTTTGTGCACTATCTTCTTCGTATGGTTGTTGGAGCTCAATTGCTTTTATTCTTATATCACTAAACTGTGGACAATATAACATAAAGTGGTTAGCATTTTCTTCTACATCACAGAATACACAGTTTATGTTTCCATCTTGGTGCAATATTATTAAATCTTTGCTTCTACTCTACATGGGTCTTCAAGTCAGTGAGTCACAAGTTTGACTCTTCTCTTTTCACCATTGCTAATGACCTAGGCATGAAGATCGACATTGTTTATCGGTTATTGATACCCTGTCTGGAGACTTTCACCATTGCTAATGACCTAGGCATGAAGATCGACATTGTTTATCGGTTATTGATACCCTGTCTGGAGACTTTCACCATTGCTAATGACCTAGGCATGAAGATCGACATTGTTTATCGGTTATTGATACCCTGTCTGGAGACTTTCACCATTGCTAATGACCTAGGCATGAAGATCGACATTGTTTATCGGTTATTGATACCCTGTCTGGAGACTTTCACCATTGCTAATGACCTAGGCATGAAGATCGACATTGTTTATCGGTCATTGATAACCCTGTCTTGAGACTTGGCTATGTCCAAAAAGAAAAGGCAAATAACGAAGGTACATAATGGTAGCTTGGGAAATTCACGATTCAATTCCTCGAACTGTAATTTGAGGAATGGAAAAATAGTATCTTTACCAGAAATTTCTCATCTAGTGTCAGGGGAGGTGTAGTTTATCATCATCCGGTGGAAAGAATCTCAGGCTTTTCAAAGGAGTCCCCTGTTTACTTGAATCTTTTGACCTTGTTCGTTCACTTATCCAGTCAGGGCTGAGGTGCTCACATGTTGTACCTGCAACAGATGGAAGGCGTGATCAGGGGAGTGGCATTTATATCAATATTTTTCTGGAGTCTTTAACATCATAATGCTAAGAAAAAATAAGAACTCAAGTTATCGCATAGATGGTTCTCCTCCGTCCTCCAATGTCTCGGTTATAAAATATTATGAACCGTAATTTTGTATATGTAGTAGAGTTCCTGTTTCAATCATTTGAATTAAGGTTTCAAAGATATTTGATCATCTTTAGATATATATATGCATTAGCTCATTACTTATATGTTCAGAAAATAAAGGTCAATTAAACTTACTTTTTGTATAATGTACTGTTATTTGAGCGAATTTCTTGTAGCGAATTACAGGCAAGATGTTTGATGGTCTTGAAATTGCTCTTTGGTCTAGATAATTAAGTACTGTAATTGATATTATTTACCTCCATTTAGGGAAAAAATGTAGGTGGTGTAGAAGTGTTATTCAATTACAGTATTGATGGTATATATAAGATCATTTTATCAAATAAAGTCTTGGAATCAGTTAACCATCTTTAATGAATGTATAGAGAAAAAAAGTGAAATCTTTGATAGATTATATGAAGTTTTAAGAATTAATTTAGTTTTTGATAATTTACCAGATTAGAAATGTTTTAGAAAAATGTGTGGTAATATAGGAGATATAATTTCTGCATTGTCCTAATTCTATCATCTTTCCAAATAAATTTACTGCTTTGTCATACATGTGTACTTGCTTTAAACCTAATGGGATTTATTTTTTACTAAGGTACTTTTCTTTTTCTTTGGTAATTTTTAAAGTTATATTAACCTGAGCAGTCGAAAGTACACCACAGTAATACCTTTAAAATGAATATTAAAGAGATTGATTGCATAGATATTAACCCTTTTACCCCCAGGGATGTACCGGTACGTCCTTGCAAAAAAATGCCATAAAATTTTTTTTTCATATTTTTGATAATTTTTTGAGAAAATTCAGGCATTTTCCAAGAGAATGAGACCAACCCGACCTCTCTATGACAAAAATTAAGGTTGTTAGAGCAATTTAAAAAAAATATACTGCAAAATGTGCTGGGAAAAAAATAACCCCCTGGGGGTTCAGGGTTGGAAATTTCCAAATAGCCTGGGGGTTAAAGGGTTAAAGTTGAGAATTGAAGGATGCAGACAAAGAAGAAGAAGAATTTTGATGCAATTCTTGTTTTGTTAATTTCATCAATTTCAATTGATACCCTTGCAAGATAACTGGTTTCCATTTTTATCTCAGATGGTGCCAATGAATACTCCCAGTCACAAGCTAGAATGGAAGCTGTTAGTCAGTGGCTGGAAAATGTCAACAGCTCAATAGTGCAAGAGGAAGTTTTGTACGCGATGAGTCAAGACGGTGAAGAAGCCTATCTTGCTGCTATATTTTCACACCTTACAGCTCGGCAGATCTCAGAGGCTTGTATGTTGGCTCTGAGTAAAGGTAAGACACTCTAGATCTTAAGATTTGTAAATTATTTCATTTTAAAAGTCTGTGTCATGATTTGCAATTGGAAGACTGGAATTTTCAATCCATGCAGGGGTGTGAGACACTGGAGCCTAATGCCAATGAATTAGAAGGGTGGCCTATACACTTACACACTCGCATGCACAGTCATCCTACTTCCTCATGCACCGATTCTCCATCCTTTGGTCTACGTGTACAGGGTCAGCCAAATAGGTACCTTTGTTATTTATATATATATGCAAAGCTGAGCAACCTACTCGGTAAAAATTCAGAATTGCACACCATTCATTCCCATGCTCACCATCCAGTTGCCAGTTATTATTATTATTATTATTATTATTATTATTATTATTATTGTTATTGTTATTATTTTTATTACTTGCTAAGCTACAACCCTAGTTGGAAAAGCAAGACACTATAAGCGCAGGGGCTCCAACAGGGATAATAGCCCAGAGAGGAAAGCAAGCAAGGAAAAATAATATATTTTATGAAGAGTATCAACACTGAAATAAATATCTCCTATACAAACTATATAAACTTTAACAAAACAAGAGGAAGAGAAATAAGATGGAATAGTGTATCCTCAAGCAAGGGAACTCTAACACAAGACTGTGGATGACAATGGTACAGAGGCTATAGCACTACCTAAGACTGGAGAACAATGGTTTGATTTTGGAGTGGCCTTCTACTAGAAGAGCTGCTTACCATAGCTAAAGTCTCTCTACTACCTTTACCAAACGGAAAGTAGCCACTGAACAATTACAGTGCAGTAACCCCTTGTGTGAAAAATTATTTGGTAATCTCAGTGTTGTCAGGTGTATGAGGACATAGGAGAATATGTAAAGAATAGGCCCGACTAATCGGTGTGTGTGTAGGCAAAGGGAAAAATTAACCGTATGCAGAGAGAAGTCTCCAACGTATTACTGTCTGGCCAGTCAAAAGACCCCATAATTCTCTAGCGGTAGTATCTCAACGGGTGGATGGTGCCTTTGCCAACCTGCTACTTACACAAGCAATACATAAGCTTGCAATACAACCCCAACCAGTCAGGCACAAGATACCTGTGGTACTCAACAGTTAGTTTTAATCCAAATATTGTATCACACATTTTTCCGTATCTAACTACCTTAGTAGGCAGTATAGAATGGGGTCCTTGATTGTGTTTTGAACATTTTGAGACAAGGCAATAAGGCTCTCTCTCTCTCTCTCTCTCTCTCTCTCTCTCTCTCTCTCTCTCTCTCTCTCTCTCTCTCTCTGTGTGTTTTGTGTAACGTAAGATCTGTTACCAACAAGTAGTTTTCTATCTTTCTATGGCTATCTGTCATGGAGTTATTACCCAATCCCATAATAACTTCCCAATGATTATAAAATTATTAGTTTTGTGCACAGAATCTCAATGCTTTACTATTATCTACAATAAGATATAATAAAAGTAATTATGAAAAATTATTCTATAGTCACTCCGTAATGAATAAAAAGAATATTTTAGTTATTTAGTGGAATACAATAGACAGTAAAGTGAATTTATGAAAAATTTATTCTGTAATCAGCATCAAAACAAATAAAAATGGAAATGTAAGTTATCATAGAGTAAGTGTGCAGGTTTATGCGATGGTGAGAAATCTCGTATACAGCTGCTGAGGGCGGATCTGCTACCCTATAGTAAATGGCTTAAGTAAGAGGAGTGTTACCCACTCCAATATCCTTACCTGGTCAAGCCCATAACTAGCATAACAAACTGCGAATTCATGAGGTGTCAGGGTGCCCCTCTCATGCTTGCACGAGCTCAGAGTCGTACCCCAGGTCAAATTCCCTGCCAGGTGGGGTTTTGGACTTCCACCCACCTAAGCGTAAGTCGACATAGTAAAGAGCGAAAGGTTTGGATTTGTGTAGGAACAAATGACAAATTTGGAAATAATTTTTATTTTTCATAACTACAAACCAGAGCGCTCTACTTATGATTGGCGCTCCATAACTTGTCCCCCTAGAAAGTCCTGCCTGCAATCATACGTAATGTAATACACTGGCAACCTAACCTAACCTTACCTTCCTTACCTTACCATACCTTACCTTACCTTACCATACCTTACCTTACCTTTCCTTACCTTACCTTACCTTACCTTACCTTAATGTACGCTACCTAATCTTACCTAACCTAACCTAACCTAACCTTACCTTACCTTATCTTACCTTACTTTACCTTACCTTACTTTACTTTACCATTCCGTATTTAACTTGACCTTACCTTACCGTATCTAACAACCTTAACTTACCTTACCCTACCTAACCCTAGCTTACCTTAACCTACCTAACCTTACCTTACCTAAGAGTGAGCATCTGAGTGGGGAGGCTTGTCTACCCCTTGCTAACTAGCGGCTGGTTATTATACCTCTCGTAAAAAGTTCATGGCAAGTTTCCAGCTACACTGGAACAGTGTATCCATAGTTAAGATCTAATATTTGTATAGTTTGGAAAAATACAAATTACGTCCAAATTTTTCATTTTGTGTATGGGCTGTAGGATGACGGATGTCTTCTGTCTTTTAACTTGCTACATTTTTTTCACTGTATTGAAGAGTATTTCTGCTCGTGTGTTTTCTTTTGATTATGTTATTTTTAAAACTAATACTTCAAAGTTTCCTTGCTTAGCCTAGATTCCTTAGTTACAGTTAAAGTAGGCAAGTACACATTTATAATTGTGTTAGGAATAAAGAAGTTTGTAAAAGTTATTAATCACTTACAAGGTAGATTTATAAAAGATAGATTATGTAGCTTAGATGAATTTTTCTAATATTTTTACATTCTTTTTAAAAAGATTTTTTGTTCCAACACGGAAACTTACCTCAAACTGCTTTCTTAGGAGTACTTTAAAAAGATTTTTTTCCTCTTGTCTTTATTAGGTGATCATCATTTAGCACTCTTACTGGCACAGTCATGTACAGGTGAGGAAAGCCCTCGGCAGATTCTCGCCCAGCAGCTAAGAAATTGGGCAGAAGGAGGAACTGATGCAATGATGTCCACCGAACGATTGATACTGTACTCCATCCTAGCTGGAGCACCAACCCACCAGGCTTCTAATATCGCCATCAATACATGCCAGGGTTTGGATTGGAAAAGAGCCTTTGCACTCCATTTATGGTAAGTTAACTTTTAAGTGTTGCTTGTTTGACAGTGATCTTAACCCTTTTACCCCCAGGCTATTTGGAAATTTCCAACCCTTAACCCCCAGGGGGTTATTTTTTTTCCCAGCACATTTTGTAGTATATTTTTTTTAAATTGCTCTAACAGCCTTAATTTTTGTCATAGAGAGGTCAGGTTGGTCTCATTCTCTTGGAAAATGCCTGAATTTTCTCAAAAAAGTATAAAAAATATGAAAAAAAAAATTTATAGCATTGTTTTCCAAGGACGTACCGGTACGTCCATGGGAGTAAAGGGATGGCTTTTGTGAAACGTACCAGTACGTCCTTTGGGGGTAAAAGGGTTAATTGACAATCATCATAGATATCAGTTTTATCGATTTATTAAATAGCCAAAGATCAAGATCAATTTTAGTTGTTGTGATACAGAGCACTGGCTGTGGGAAGTGTAGTATTTATACATTATTGGGAAGAAATATATTAGTCATCCATAATTTTAAATTAGTAGCCGTTAACCCTTTTACCCCCAAAGGACGTACTGGTACGTTTCACAGAAGCCACCCCTTTACCCCCATGGACGTACCGGTACGTCCTTGAAAAAAAATGCTAAAAATTTTTTTTTTTTTCATATTTTTTATAATTTTTTGAAAAAAAATTCAGGCATTTTCCAAGAGAATGAGACCAACCTGACCTCTCTATGACAAAAATTAAGGCTGTTAGAGCAATTTAAAAAAAATTTACTGCAAAATGTGCTGGAAAAATAATAACCCCTTGGGGGTTAAGGGTTGGAAATTTCCAAAGGACTGGGGGTAAAAGGATTAAGCAGTTTTCTGCAATAAATTTTTGTAATGAAATAAAAACCCAATGAAAATTGGACCAGATGATTTTCCAAGAACCTGGTTTGAAATTATCTGACCATTTAAAAATCTTTGTGATTGGAAGATTGTTTCAGATTTCGTCAGATGCATTGAAAATCTTGAAGATTTGAATGTTATGCAGAGTCTGGTACTGATGATGTCTAATTCATAGAAAAATATGTTTAAAATGGTATATTTTTAACTAGCCTATCAGGCTTTTATAATTGGTAAGGAGGCAAGGAAAGGGTGAGCGGAATATTTTGAAAGTTTACTGAATGTTGAGGATAATAGGGAGGCAGATATAATTGCTGTTGCAGGTGTTGAGGTGCCAGTGATGGGAGATGAGAATGAGAGAGAGATTACAAGAGAGGAAGTGAGGAGAGCACTAGATGAAACAAAGAGTAGGAAAAGCACCTGGTTTAGATTGTGTGAGATCTGAGATGTTGAAGGAGTGGGGTGTGACTACTTGAATGGTTGGTAAGATTGTTTAATATGTGAATTATGTTGTCAATGGTACTAGTAGATTGGATTTTTGCATGTATTATACCACTATATAAGGGTAAGGGAGTTGTGCATGAGTGTTGTAATTCAAGGGATATTAGGTTGTTGAGTGTGGTTGGAAAAAATATGGTAGAGTACTGATTAATAGGATTAAAAGTACTAGGTGGTTTCAAAAGAGGTAGGGGATGTATGAATCAGATTTTTACAGTTAGGCAGATATGTGAGAAATATTTAGCCAAAGTTAAGGAGGTGTATGTTGCGTTTATGGTATGTACGAGAAGGTAGGGTGGTGTGAGATTGAATTTTATGTTGAATGGAGAGCTACTTGAGGAGGTGGATCAGTTTAAGTACCTGGGGTCTGTTGTTGCCGCAAATGGTGGAGTGGAAGCAGATGAACGTGAGAGTGAATGAAGGATGCAAAGAGTTGGGGCCAGTGAAGGGAGTGGTAAAGAATAGAGGGTTGGGCATGAATGTAAAGAGAGTTCTGTATGAGAAAGTGATTGTACCAACTGTGATGTATGGATCGGAGGGGAATGAAAGTGACGGAGAGACAGAAATTGAATGTGTTTGAGATGAAGTGTCTAAGGAATATGGCTGGTGTATCTTGAGTAGATAAAGTTAAGAACGAAGTACTGTAGTGAGAGTGAGAACGGGTGTGAGAAATGAGTTAGCAGTTAGAGTGGATATGAATGTGTTAAGGTGGTTTGGCCATGTTGAGAGAATGAAAAACGGCTGTCTGCTAAAGAAGGAGATGAATGCAAGAGTTGATGGGAGAAGTACTAGAGTTATGGGTGGATGGATGGAGTGAAGGAAACTCTGGGTGATAGGAGGATAGATGTGAGAGAGGCAAGAGAACGTGCTAGAAATAGGAATGAATGGCGAGCGATTGTGACGCAGTTCCGGTAGGCCCTGCTGCTTCCTCCGGTCGCCTTGGATGACCACGGAGGTAGCAGCAGTAGGGGATTCAGCGTTATGAAGCTTCATCTGTGGTGGATAATGGGGGAGGGTGGGCTGTGGCACCCTAGCAGTACCAGTCGAACTCGGTTGAATCCCTCGTCAGGCTGGGAGGAGCATAGAGAGGAAAGGTCCCCTTTTTTCATTTGTTGATGTCGGCTACCCCCCAAAATTGGGGGAAGTGCCTTGGTATATGGATGTATAATTGGTGAGGATGTTTGGAAGCAAATATGCCAATTTAATATCTATGAATTACTGTACCCTCATTTTCACATACTTTAGTTTTATTAGAATATATTGATTTTTAGAATTTAGTCCTTGAATTCATAACACTCATAAAATCTTGAGGAAATTTAATGGTTTAGGGTAAAAGGTTAAAAATTATTTGTTTTAATCTTACTGTACAAATATTTTTTAAAATTTTGGTTTACTGTAATGTCATTCAGTTCTCTATATATTTTTCCAGGTACATGTGTCCAGCCACATCAACAATAGCGGAAGTATTGCAAGAGTATGATCAAGCCGCAGGACTTCAGGGAGATGTGCCATATTGTGAAGCACCTCTTCCATCTTACCTTGCATGCCTTGGTCGTAATGGAGATACAGGTTTGTAAAGTATATGACAGTCCCTCAGTGTATTTCCTTTGTTAATATGAGTCTTTCAGTCGAGAAACATGCCAAGCGCCATTTTTAAAAAGTGTCAGAAATCGCGATTGAAAATTGTCAATATTCAAATTATTTATATTATTATTATTATTATTATTATCATTAATATTATCATTATTATCAATATAATAATAATTATTATTATTATTATTATTATCATTATCATTATCACTATTATTACTATTTTTATTATTTTTATTTTTCAATCGCGATTTCTGACACTTTTTAAAAATGGCGCTTGGCTTGTTTCTCGACTGAAAGACTCTTATGTACGCCAGTTGTTTGTGTCATACCCAATAATCATATAGGAGTGCTTTCATTCACATTCTAAATCTTTCAATATTTGTCCGCTTGCCTTGTAAATAGAGAGAACAGAATATTTTGTTTATTTTAGCACTAATCATCATTCTTCATTGAATGATGATTACAGTGCTGAAATAAACAAAACTACCACAGCTTTTTATTTTGAATGAATCCTACCTATAGCATGAGCTTTTTTATATTTAAATTTTTTATATAAATTATATAGTGTATACCCTCCTTTCTCAGAACTCCAAGGCTTGAAATGCCAGTAATCTACTGCTGTACATCATAATTGGTAGTTCAGCAAATCTACCCACCTGTTGGTCCACTAAATTTCTTTGTTGCGACAAAGTACCAAGTTTTATTTTTTAGTGTTGCTCATGAATTTTTAAATTTTATCTTTCACACAGCTTTTTTTCAGTTTGGATATTTTTTAATTTTTATTCAATTTGGATATATCAGCACTATTCCCTTATCATGAAATGTCTAATAGTTGGGTATTGCTTAAAGGTATATCTCTGGCTCATTGTTTGCCTAGATCTTAGATAAATTTTGTGCTTCTGTTCTGAACTGGTTTTATTAATTGAACTTTGATATAATACATTTATCCATCAGGGGTGTTGGGTAACAGAGACCACCACAAAGATAAAAAAAGTAATATTTATGGCCTACAGTCGGTCATCTCATAGCTCCCTAACCAACTATCATAACTACATATAGTCGACTATCAGCTTAAATAACTTGCTGTATTGTTTTCACAGAGTCCAATAATTGTATTGTAAGTTATATCACTGTACTCGTACAGTATAGTACAAACCAATGGTTTTACACCCTTTCATCAATAAACTTGAGTAATCTATAATGCTAAATAAACTAGCATTGAATTTAATTCTATTTGCTTCACGGTCCCAAATTCTTTTATTTTAACTAATTTTATTTTGATACATACATATACCAAGGCACTTCCCCCAATTTTGGGGGTAGCCGACATCAAACAAATGAAACAAAAAAGAGGAGCTCTCCTCTCTATGTTCCTCCCAGCCTGACAAGGGACTCAACCGAGTTTGGCTGGTACTGCTATGGTGCCACAGCCCACCCTCCCCCATTATCCACCACAGATGAAGCTTCATAACGCTAAATCCCCTACTGCTGCTACCTCCGCAGTCATCCAAGACACCGGAGGAAACAGCAGGGCCTACCGGAACTGCGTCACAATCGCTCGCCATTCATTCCTATTTTTAGCACGCTCTCACATCTATCCTCCTATCACCCAGAGCTTCCTTCACTCCATCCATCCACCCAAACCTTGGCCTTCCTCTTGTACATCTCCCATCAACTCTTTCATTCATCATCATCTTTAGTAGACAGACATTTTCCATTCTCTCAACATGGCCAAACCACCTCAACACATTCATATCCACTCTAGTTGCTAACTCATTTCTTACACCCGTTCTCAACCTCACTACTTCATTCCTAATCCTATCTACTCGAGATACACCAGCCATACTCCTTAGACACTTCATCCCAAACACATTCAATTTCTGTCTCTCCGTTACTTTCATTCCCCACAACTCCGATCCATACGTCACAGTTGGTACTATCACTTTCTCATACAGAACTCTCTCTACGTTCATGCCTAACCCTCTATTTTTTACTACTCCCTTAACTCCCCCAACACTTTGCGTCCTTCATTCACTCTCTGACATAAATTTGCTTCCACTCCACCATTTGCTGCAACAACAGACCCCAAATACGCACTGACAAAATCCCAACCTAACCTTTACCCACATAAACCTAGATGTTATCGCCCTCCATTCCACTACTTTACCTGTCATCCATTCACTCAGCAATAAAGCCACACCTTCTCTTGCTCTTCCCCTTTCAATCCCAGACACTCTTCCAGACATTTCACCAAATATCACTTCACCTTTTCCTTTTATCTTTGTCTCACACAAGGCCAATATATCCATCCTTCTATTCCTAAACATACTTCCAATCTCACATCTTTTACTCTCTATCGTACTACATCCACGCACATTCAAACACCCGATTTGTGCACAGTATAAATTCTATTTCATATATAATGTATTTATTTGCCATCTTTTAATTATTGTTTCTTATGTTGTATGAATGTACTGAGAGGGAGGGAGATAATGAATGAGTGAGAATTTGGCTAGGAAATTTTATGCTCAAGATGTCGATTATAAGAGTAACTTGTTCAACGGCAAATTTGCTTACCATTGGGGTTGTTATCCCATAATCACCTTAACCCTTTTACCCCCAAAGGACGTACTGGTACGTTTCATAAAGCTCATCCCTTTACCCCCATGGACGTACCGGTACGTCCTTGCAAAAAAATGCTATAAAAATTTTTTTTTTCATATTTTTGATAATTTTTTTGAAAAAATTCAGGCATTTTCCAAGAGAATGAGACCAACCTGACCTCTCTATGACAAAAATTAAGGCTGTTAGAGCAATTTAAAAAAAAATATACTGCAAAATGTGCTGGGGAAAAAATAACCCCTTGGGGGTTAAGGGTTGGAAATTTCCAAAGAGCATGGGGGTAAAAGGGTTAATGGGAGAGGACCTACAGATTATATATATATATATATATATATATATATATATATATATATATATATACACATACATACATATATATATATACTTACATACATACATACATATATAAGGGATTTTGACGTAGGAAAAATCTATTTCTGGGTGAGGGACCTGTGCCGCCCAGTGAATAAGCTCCATTTAGCACTTATTCTTAGGTAATTTACTGCTAAATATACCAGAGAAAAAATGTAAAGGAGTGCTAGGTTAACTAGCTCGCTCACCTATTGGTGTCGGTATAAAATTGGGCGTATAATCCAGAGGTCCCGCACTATTTAGATTCATCCACGACAAAGACCCCAATAGAGGAGAGCCGTTCAACCTCACTCGGCACCACCAACTCTGCATCAACTCCTTAGCACCCAAAGTTTGGGGACTCCAAGGGAGAGGAGCTGGGAGGGTTCACTGGGCGGCACAGGTCCCTCGCCCAGAAATAGATTTTTCCTACGTCAAAATCCCTTTTCTGGGCTCGAACCTGTGCCGCCCAGTGAATATATACAAGAGAAATGTCACCAAACTTGCAAAATAAAGGAAAAAACATAAGCGTAAGGGAAATACAAGTTGCTTTAATCAGAGATGAGTGCCAAAAACAGTTATAAGGGTATCTTAAAAGGAACATAAATCCACTTGGTAGAACAACTGACAAATAAGGTAAGGTATAATAATGCCGTGAGTGATAATATATACAGATACTCAGGAGTTAAAAATTTACAAATATAATAACAGTATTCAGGTGCGAAACCAACGAATACAAATAGGGTATAAATGAGGCAGGTAAGGGGGAGAGATAAAATGACAAGGAATTAACATGTGACTTACCTGGGAGTAACTACGCTCCCTGCAGCTACTGTAGAAAATTTTAGGGCTTCCAAATGTTTAAGGTAGTGTTTCTTGAACACTGACGGTGATTTCCACCCTGTATACCTGGAAAGGTCCGTAAAATTCATGTGGTGAAAAAAGTTCACCGAAGTAGCAACCGCTCTGATATCATGTGCAAGAGGAAAAGAGTCAGGGCTAGCTTGTTTAATAAAATACAAAATTTGTTGCCTGATCCCTTTAATGGTAATGGTACCACCTTGTTCTCTAATGAATAGAGGCCCCGAGGAGTTAGAGGAGGTCCGGGATAAATAAGACCTAAGAGTAGTAACAGGGCACAGAGACGGATCTTGCGTGAGGGGAACAATTTTCCAGGAGGACCATCTGTTCTGAGGGTCTTCGTTCTTAGCCAAAAAGAATTTGTTAGGTGAAAGAAGGACCTCTCCCGAAGGAAGGAACTCAATATGACCCGGGTCTCTCGACAAGGCTGCCAGTTCAGAAATTCTTGCCCCGGAAGCCAAGCTCACCAGGAAAAGTGTTTTCCTGAGAAGGGGAATGTAATCACAAGAACTGTTAATGGTATCAGAAGCCAATTTGAGTACATCATTAAGGAACCAGGTCACCGGGGTAGGACGAGTAACCGGTTTCAGTCTGGCACAGGCTTTCGGAATTGAAGCTAACAGAGAGTCGGTTAAGTCTATGTTAAAACCCACTAGGAAGATCTTTTTCAAAGCAGATTTAATAGTGGTGATAGTATTGGCTGCCAGACCTGATTCTAATAAAGTTCTAAAGAAAGTGACTGTAAGGTTCAAGTTCATACAGTGCACGTCTGAGTCTATCAAAAATTTTGCCAACTTTTTAACTGCAGAATCATATTGGCGGATGGTGGAATCCCGTTTATCTGATTCTAGGAACAGGGTGTTTTGAGGATCAATATTGGCACCATGCATGGCCGCAAACTTCATGAAGTCCATAAAGTTAGGGCGCTCTGAATGTTTGAGAAAGCGTACACAACGCGTGTTTGTACTATCTGAGACAGAACCGGATTGGGTATCGGGTGAGGATATAGTCTCAACTCTCGCAGGAGAGGATACCAGTTGCTCTTGGGCCAGTTGGGTGCGACCAAGGCTACTTGTCCCTTGAAGGATCTCAGTTTGTCTAGGACTTTCAGTAAAAGATTCACCGGGGGAAAGAGATAAATCCTTTCCTAGATGTCCCAATTCTGTGACATGGCGTCTGTGGCGTAAGCCTGAGGGTCTAGATTGGGAGCCACATATACTCTCAATTTGTGGTTGGATTCCGTGGCGAAGAGGTCCACTTGGAGACCGGGAACCCGAGAGAGAATCCACCGGAATGACTTTAGATCGAGTGACCATTCCGATTCTAAAGGGGAGGTCCGGGACAAGGCGTCTGCCACTACGTTCCGGACTCCCGCCAGGTGGACAGCTGAAAGATGCCAACGGTTCGAGGCTGCTAGGGAGAATATGGCTACTAGAACATGGTTCAGAGGCCCTGATTTTGACCCGCCTCTGTTGAGGCAGCGGACCACCACTTCGCTGTCGAGGACCAGACGAAGGTGTTGTCTCTTGGGTAGAGCGAGACGTTTCAGGGTTAGAAGAACTGCCATGGCCTCCAGCACATTGATGTGAAATTGGCGGAATAAGGGAGACCAAAGACCTTGAACTTTCCTGAGCTGAGAATAGCCGCCCCAACCTGATAGGGATGCGTCCGTGTGAATGATTAACTTCGGAGGCGGAAATCGAAGGGGAACTGACTTTGACAGATTGTTGGCTCTTGTCCAAGGAAGAAGTCTTTCCCGTAGAATGGGAGGAAGGCGGACTTTCCTGTCCCGGAGCTTCCGGTTCGCCCTCGAACGCCAGACACGATTGATATCTTTCAATTTTGCCTTCAGAAGTAGATCCGTCACTGAGGCAAATTGAAGGGACCCCAGAATCCTCTCTTGGAGTCGTCTGGAACTTACTTTGTCTTTGAGAAAGCGTTTGGTGTTCCTTGCAATCTCTAACCTCTTGGGTTTGGGAAGACACAGAGTATGAGATATAAGATCCCATTGCAGGCCGAGCCATTGGAACTTTGATTTCGGAAGAAGACGGGACTTCTTGAAGTTGATCTGGAAGCCTAGAGATTGAAGATATTGGATGACTCTGTGAGTGGCTTTTAGGCAATTTTGGGAGGTGTCTGACCAAATGAGCCAGTCGTCCAGATAGGCTACTACTTGAATCCCTTGATTTCTGAGTTCCTGAACAGCGACTTCTGCTAACTTTGTGAAGATCCTTGGGGCGATGTTGAGCCCGAAAGGCATCACCTTGAAGGAGTAATTTTTGTCCCCTAGGCGGAAGCCTAGATACGGACGGAAGTGTCTCGCTATCGGGACGTGATAATAGGCGTCTGTAAGATCGATAGAGGTGGTGACGGCCCCACGGGGAAGTAAGGTCCGCACCTGCGAGACCGTAAACATTCGAAACTTGTCGCATTGAATGGACAAGTTGAGAAGGGATAGGTCTAGAATCACTCTTCTCTTGTCTGAATCCTTCTTCGGGACACTGAACAGCCGACCCTGAAACTTCAGGTGTTTCGTTTCTTGTATGGCGTTCTTTTGTAACAGATCCTGGACAAATTCGACTAGGTCCGGAGTGGAATGTTGATGAAATTTGTTCGGAGGAGGAGGCCCTTGAATCCAACTCCACCCCAGTCCTTTGGAGATGATACTGAAAGCCCAGGGACTGAACCTCCATTTGTTGCGGAAGGCATAAAGCCTCCCCCCTACCTGCTGCACCTCAGTATTGGCTTGAGGAGTTGCCTCCACGTCCGCCTCGGAAGTTCTTTCCCTTGCGAAAGAATCTTCCTCTACCTCTGTTCTGGTTTGAACCACGGTGGTAGCCTCTACCTCTGTTATAACTCTGGGAAGAGCTATGAGCCTCATAAGACTGGTTAAAGGCAGGAGAAGTGGTGGAGGCACCGGAAAGCTGGCTCTTAGGGAGCAGAACGGTGACATAGTCGTCCGAAGGAGCCTGAGAGGTGGAAGGCTGTGCAGGAGCAACGGGAGATGGAGGAAGAGGCAGTCGGAAATTGGACGAACTACTCTGCTGTTGCCTGAACTGGGTGGAGGTATACGGGCGGAGCTTCTTCCTACCCCGGGCTTGGTAATTTGCGGGGTCATATTTCCGTTTAGGAGTCAAACCCCAACGGGCTTTAAGGCTCTGATTGACTCTAGTGGCCTCTGCCAAGACTTCCTCTACAAGATCCTCAGGGAAGAGATTTGAACCCCAGCAGGAGGACCGGATAAGCTTATTAGGCTCGTGCCTAATAGTCGCCTCAGCCAGGACGTGTTTGCGACACCTACGTTTAGCAATAGCGAAGTCATAAAGGTCGTAGTATAATGACTGCAACGTAGCCTTATTGAGAGACTTAAAGATACTCTCAGTATCATAAGTTAAGGCTATCGACTCCGTGGACGTGGCCAAGTTCAGAGTACGGCCAACACGTAGGCGGGAATCATACTCCTGTTTAATGAGGGATTCTGGGAGACGGGGAAGCCGCTCACTAAACATAACTGAAGCACAGTCCGCTGATAGCTTGCCAGAGGTAAAAGTGGTATGGACATTGTCCCAACGCTCAATGCCAGAAGGAAGAAGGAGGGAGATCGGATCCACCTCTCGGATGGGAGGCAAGGGCTTCTCCTCCAGAGCATATTGGAAAGCAAGCTCTGCTACCTTATTGACGCATGGAGTCACGGTGTTTTTGTCCATTAAGAACATTGTGAAGGAGCTCTTATAAGGCGTCAACATGGTGTTGGTGCAACCAATGTCATTCAGGAACCTAGCCCAAACAGATTGGGCTTGTTCTTTTGGGAAGATGACAGTCTCTTTGGGGACCTTATCTAACCGAACCAGAGCTTCCTCGGTAAGCCTGGCATAACCATGAAATGGAAATGCCAGACCAGGAGGAAAGAATTCAAAGTCCTCTAGAGGACGAGTGCCAAGACCTTCCAAAGTTAACATTCCGTCTGAGAACGGAGAATGAAGAGCCATGCGCCAAGGATTATTCTTGGTAAACGGCGGGAGCTTAGAGGCATCCGGGATGAGAGCTTTGGACTCGCTCCGGAGCACCTTGCTCTAATGCCCCAAGTCTCTGACCGATGTTAGAGAACATCGTGTCCATCTTGGCCTGCATTTCCGACACCAACTTAGCTTGCATCTCCGACACAATGCGAAGCATGGCTGATTCGGAAAGGCCCGGGCTAGGAGCAGGAGTGGCGGATTGTACTCCCAGGTCGTGAGACTTAGAGGAGGAGCCAGAAGCCTTAGATGACGGGTTTGTATTCAGCTTAGAACTATGGGAAGCCTTGTGAGGCTTACGAGCTTTAGGTAAGGTTCTAGATGTAGACTTATCCTTGGGGGAAACCGGGTGTGATCGTTGAGACGAATCACGGTCCCCAGAAAAACCATGAAAGGAAGAGCGATCAGATGAAGAAGAAAGAGCGGGGCTGAGGATAGGAATCTCAGCGCCGGTAACACCTGCCTCACTTACCACCCTACCTGCATCCGGATCATCCAATAACATGGGTTCAACATCCAGGTTCATGGAAGCAACATTGTCTTCCAGATCTCCGGGGGCATCCGACGGATCTTGTTCTTGATCAATGAACCCCGCTATGGTGGCATCAATGTGGGCAATGATGGGAGCTGCAACATGCCTAGCCACAGCGGCTGAAGACTTGGCGTTAGGATAGATCATGGCACAATAGTCTTCGGATAGGACGTAAGGCTGCTTGGATTTCACGTTTCGGGCAAAACCACCAACCCACACTTTCAGTGTGGCCCGAGCCGCAGACTTTTGCTCCGGGGATGCCTGAAATAATAGTGGGAATTATAAAAGGGAAGACTCCCAGTGGTCCTTCAAGACCATAGAGATCTTACTAAATAGTGTATGTATACCAAAAAAAGGTAAAATAAATAAGAAGGCAACATAGCCAACGGGACTCACCGAGTCAGATCCAAGGGTGGTGATGAGGTCAAAACAGACCATACAGTTATCAGGGTGCCATACCACGATGTCCTCCAGCTGAACTCCGCAGAGGGCGTGAGACCGACATACGGTATGGCCACAAGGCTGATGAAGAACAGCCGCACAGGCCGTCGTCTGACAATGCACCATCTATAAAAAGAATAGTATATGAGAAACTGTAATTCTCTTAAGTAGGGGCGGGTCCGGAGGACCCGGGCCTAACATAAGTCTAACATAAGATTAGAGCTTATCTGTAATATTCTTAAGTAGGGGCGGGTCCGGAGGACCCGGGCCTAAACATAAGTCTAACTTAAGACTAAAGTATAGCTATCCATTCCGGTCGAGCCGGGAGCATAAAAAGGATGCAACAAAGAATTAAGACACATGGTGTCTGATTTCCCGGAGCGAGGTTAAGCCCCGGGCCGGGAAATAAAAGTATATCCATAAACCAATTCATATAGGAACTCCGGGATAGTGATCTGTCATATATAATCATATATAATCATAGGAACTGTTATAAATTAATAGGGGGCGGAACTGTAGATAAGAACCGCCAACCGAACCCGGAGGGTTTCGTATAACATAATAAAAGTGTGATAAGTGAATATACAATAGGGTGCACCGGGATCCAACTCTGTTGACCGGTGGCCAACCAGTCTAGACAGAGACGAACCCGCCGGGACACCCGGAGGACAAAGTCCATAAACACTGAACTACCCCCTCTAAAAGGAGGGAAGGCAACGGTCCCCTAGGGGAGGGGGGAGAGAAGCCTAGCCGCCCACCTAGCGAGAGGGGGAGCTTGGGGGAGGATCACGTGATACGGAGCAGCAGGGCTACCAACTGACAATCCCCAACCAGACAGATCAAACGGAGTAATAGCACAAATATTCATTATAATAGTAATAGCGTTGAAAAATTATATAAATATACACATAAAAAATTTAGGGCAAGGCATGCAACATAATAAATAAATCACAAAGGACACACCTGATGGCTTATAAAATAACATTGCCGCCTAGTAACGAAGGTCGGCAAGCCATACGATACGTAACTGATATCGGCCCTAAAAATGAACCACGAGGGTTCTAAACGCTAAATAATGAATATCCACAATAACAAATAAAATTTAATTAATACTGTAATAAAAATAATACACATAGTAACACCGCGAGTGAAACTAAAAGCTCTCAAAACAGGAGTACCAACTGTAAGCGGAATCAAGCAAGATCGATATGAACGAAGAGAATAAACTCCTATAATTTAAATATTAAACGATCTAGATTGCTCAAAACACAGCAAAACATAGCTTGGTACTTAACTTAGACGGTGTCTCCTGGGAAACCGATGAAGAAGCCATAATCCAAAGGAAAATCGCAAAAACACGAGAGCACAAACAAAAAGCGGGTTACCATAAAGGCGTGCTAAAAGGAGTTGGGTTCTGAGCGGATGCAGAGTTGGTGGTGCCGAGTGAGGTTGAACGGCTCTCCTCTATTGGGGTCTTTGTCGTGGATGAATCTAAATAGTGCGGGACCTCTGGATTATACGCCCAATTTTATACCGACACCAATAGGTGAGCGAGCTAGTTAACCTAGCACTCCTTTACATTTTTTCTCTGGTATATTTAGCAGTAAATTACCTAAGAATAAGTGCTAAATGGAGCTTATTCACTGGGCGGCACAGGTTCGAGCCCAGAAATATATATATACAGTATATATATATATATATATATATATATATATATATATATATATATATATATATATATATATACATATATATATATATATATATATATGTATATGTATATGTATATATATGTATGTATATTTATATATATATATATATATATATATATATATATATACATATATATATATATATATATATATATATATATATATATATATATATATATATATATATATATATATATATATGTATAAACATACATATATATATATATATATATATATATATATATATATATATATATATATATATATATATATATATATATATATATATATACCGTATATACTCGTGTAATGTTCGACTTCGTGTAATGTTCGACCCCCCATTTTGCATTCAAAATCATGAATTCATCATATACCTCATGTAATGTTCGAGTCTTGATTTTGGCAGTAGGCTAGAGGTTATGCCTCAATGGTCTTTATTTCCAGCATACCATAATTACCAACAACGTAGGGGTTATGCCTAAGTGCGACAAACAAATGTATAAAACAAATCGGAACAACTAAATACTAACATCTGTTTACAATAACAATTGAGTATTCAGCGTACATTTTCTAGCAAACACTTTAGTTGCGAACAGCCGATTATCATCACCGGCTAATAGCTATCAAAAACAAGCAAACAAAATTAGTTAATGAAATGATTTACATGAATATATAAGTGTATAATGAAAGTAACGAAACAATTTATACAGTATATGTTATTGGCATATCTACAAAAATGGCATAAATGATAAATTCGAAGAATAATTCCAACTTTTAACCATACGAGCACAGCTGAGAAAATTTAAACATAAGAGTATTGGTTGTGTTGTTTGCAACTTTTTCTCTTGCTAACCTTTCAGTAATTTAAATGCAAGTGTTTATTACAATAATAATAACATAGGATATCATATTATTTACTTATTTACGAATTATTTTTTTTTTCATTAACCAAATCACATTATAACATACGCAACCCGACTGTTTGCTAGCTTCAAACCTGCTGCGTTATAGTAAAGTCATTACTCGTAGCGGAAAAAACTATTTATGATGGTTTAGGAAATATGATCCATGCTAATAATATGCGTGGTGTTAAATGAACATGGTTAGTACTGTATATATAGGCCTAGCCTATGTTTACCTACCGGTAGGTAGCCTTATATACGTGTAAGCATAGCTACGATTACCTACCGGTAGGTAGCATAGCCAAGGGTAATGTTCGCATAGGCCTAGCTTATGTTTACCTACCGGAGGGCCAGAAATTTTTACTTTTTCAAATATATATCTCTTGTAATGTTCGACCCTTACTTTTTTAACTGAAAAATAGACCTTAAAAAATCGAACATTACACGAGTATATACGGTATATATATATTGAAATTTGACCTTCAAAGTAGAGTACATACCATCCTAAAGAAACTGCTTGTGTAAAAAAAACAACACAAATCCAACACTGTGTGTTTTATGACACTTGCTCTGTTAGATAGGTCATAGGATAGGATGTATCCTTACTGAGATGTAATTCATTTGTCTTGTACCTAAATGAATGACAAAATGAACTTGAAGGAGAATTGAATAAAAAATGTTTTGCGTTAGAGTAGAGTGGCCAATACTTGTTATAAATTGCTATTGGATGGCTATTGAAAGACAAAAAGTATTAGTAATTTGATTTTTCATCATAGATTTGTTGCTGAGTGTACACAATTTAAAGCCCTTTCTTTTTTTTTTTCCAGTGAAGTATGATATTTGCTACCATCTCCTGAAACTCTTCACAGATCCAATGCATAGATTGGAGACTCTACTGAACCCTGCTACTGTTACTGCTGATCCTATTGATGTTACTGTCAGGTAGTTTGTTTATTTTTTTCCCCCTGTTTTTAAGGATAATGCATTTAAATCCCATAATTTGTTCTGTCATTTATATTTTTGTAAGAAAATTAGGCAGTACTTATGCCTTTCATTGCCTTTTGTTCCTACACTGATACAAACCCGAATTCTTTACTATAGGAGATATTCTAGCACGAGCTGGAAAATACTACAGAAAAACCTTAACAAGGTCGTTAACGACCGGGCAGGTAGTTATCCACCTGTTAGAGGAGGGGGACCGCCGGTCTGTAGCTACTGTTTACCTTCAATCAAATTTTAGCCGTCGCAGTGGTAACACCTCTGCTCCTGCTTTTGTTTGACTGGCAGATTAGCCTTTCTTTTTTGGGCTTTTGATTATTTTTTTTCATTTTTCTTTGTTAGATGTGATGTCCTCTATTATGAGTAAGTGTCCCGGGGTGCCCCCGAAATCCTGTGGCACCTTAATGTATCCGCTGGATGGGGATCCTCATTTCTTATGCCCTGTGTGCAGAGGTCATAGATGTTCTGAAGGCTCCCCCTGCCAAGTATGTAGAGAGTGGTCGCCCTCTCAGTGGGAGAAGTTCGAGAAGAGGAAGAAGAAGAAATCCAAGAAGGAATCGTTACCTTCAGGTTCAACGTCGAAAGGTAAGGAGTCTCGGGCCTCTTCTTCAGCCTCTCCTCCTGGGGGAAGTCAAGGAAGAGTAGCACCATTGATTTAATGCCCATTCCTCTTGGTCAGGTGGATCCTGTTGCCTCTCATAGTGGGGCAATGTTTTCCACTACTGGGAATTGGTCCGTTACCCCTTGCATTTCAGATCATGTATGAGGGGTGTGGCCTTCCCATGGACTTCCTGGTTCTCCTTCTGAGGAAGGTTGGAACCAGTTCCTCATGGGCAAGGTTGTGCCTCAGGTCCCTTCTGTTTTGGAACCCACGGGAGTTCCGAACCTCGCCTACCTCCCGTCAACTCAGTCGACGCCCACTGAAGTTTCAGTGGATGTAGTAACTTCAGCTTCTGTGGCACGTACTTCTCACACCGTTTGTGCTTCTACAAGATCACAGCGTCACAAGTGCAAATATCGCAGTACCTCTTTCTCCTCCTCCTCCTCTTCCTCCTCCTCCTCCTCGCCTTCTTCGGAGGCTAGGAGGGAGAGAGACGTTCTCGCTGGAGAGACAGGCGATATAGGAAGAGACATCATCATTCTCGCTTTTCCTTGCCTTCTGTCTCTTTACGAGACTTTTCCTCTCGCGAAGGATCATCTAAGCGCTTCAAGAAAAAGAGCGCTACGTTACTTTCTCGCTCTTCGTTGCAAGAGAGCTCTTCAAAGCGTAATAAGCGCTCCCCTAAGAGAAGTGCTTCCCACGATTTTTCATCTAATTGCGCCAGGAGTGCGTCCTGACCTAGAACCCTCTCCTTCACATGTTAGTTTGAGGGTCTCCGATCACTCTAGGAAAGTCAGAAAGAGCGGTTCTCCTCGCATGTGCATCTTATCATTAGAGAAAGATCTCTCTTGCCCTTCGACTTCTCGATTTCGCAAGTCTCCAGTCATACACTCGCTGGGTCGATCTCCTCGCCCTCATGCTTCAGGACAACCTCCCAGGTTCCCTTGCTTCCTAATGAGTTAGGGATTATGAGCCTCTCGAAAATCTCAGAAGATGACGCAGGGGTTCAACCATTCTTCTCTTTGGTTGAGAGCAGAGGGAAAAGGCCAAATTACCGATCAATTGGGCCTCTTCCACCTCGTTCTTCAGACCTTTCAAAGAGAGGAATCTCTACACATTCTACTAGGTCAGTTCCAATAATTCGGTTGCCTTCTCCTAGACCGTCTATATCCACGCAAGGTCAAGTGCTAGCGGCGCCATTATCCAGCGCTCAGCCTTCCCCTGCAACAGCGGTAACATGATCTCCTACTTCGCCGTTACCTCCAGATACTCCAACTTCTATCGCTCTTCCCTTTCGAATAAGAAAGATGCTAGGGGTAAGACAAAAGGTTTGTCTGCTACTCACGTCTCCACTTCACCTGTAATAATACGCGAGGAATTAGCGTAGCCTGAGGATTCTCGGAAGAGCAGCTGTCGAAGGACTTGGAGTCCTCCTATTTAAGGGCTCTAAGAACTATGTGTAATATCTCAGTCCTCGTCGATTTGCATTTGTCTCCTCAACCTCTTGACGCTCCAGCCTTAGATAGGGTATGTCGTCCTCCTCCAAACCCTAAGACCAAAATTGAACTTCCCTTGTCTCTTCACACTGCAGGCCGTCTGAGGAAGGTCTCGCAGGCGGTCTCTAGAGAAATGGGTTCCCTGAAGTCTCAGGGATCCCATAAACTTTTGCAATTTCCATTTATGAGGCAAAAGCGCTTTTACAAGGTTAGAGACGCCAACCCTTCTCCTTTGACCGTGGATCCCCTCCAGTCTCTTTTTTAGCCACAGAAGCCTCGGCAATGGAAGCAGCTTCAATATCCCTTCTGGAGGCTTAATCTTGGTTTGACACGTGGTCTGGTATAGTCGGCTATCTCGCGAGTCACGAGGACCTGTCAAACCAAGACTCCATGTAGTCCCTACAGGAAGTCCTAGCTGCTGGGCCCAAGACAGTGGACTTCCTAACCCCTACAACAGCGACCATGCGGGGCAACTGGATTCTCAAAAGGAGGGAATCGATAGTTTCCAGACTTCCTAGGAGCATTGGTAAGGCCGAGAGATCAGATTTGAGAAACTCGGACCTTCAACAACCTCTTCTCTTTACTTAGCAAGCAGTTTCCTTTACCTTAGATACTTGGAGGAATGAGGTGCAGGACACCGCGATGCAAAATGCTGCTTCCTTTCGCACAATGCAGCAGCAGCCAACTCCACAATCTAAGGACACAATCGCGGCTCCACTTCCAGCTAAGAGCTTCAGCCGCCCCTCCTTTGTAGCCAAACCTATAGGCAGGGGAAAGTCGGCTCCTCCTAAGGCTAAAGGCAGAGGGAGGAACCCTAGTGTCTAGGTTCCCCCCTTCCAGTGCGTAGGGGGTTGCCTTCAGGGGAATTGGAGGAGGTGGAAAGCTATGGGGGCCATGCAATGGACCATCAAGGTGCTTCTTTGGGGGTACCGCATCCCATTCATAGGTTCTCCTCCTCTGATCTCGTCCTCCCAGGTCCCTTGGGATCCCGGGAAACAGCAGGCCCTAGCTTAGGAAATCCAGAGCTTGCTTCTGAAGGGCGCCATCCAACAGGTCCCCAACTCCTCCCCGGGGTTTTTCAGTCTCTTCTTTCTGGTAGAGAAAGCCCCGTATTAATCTCTCTACCTTAAATCAGTTTGTGAAGCAGACTCCATTCAAAATGGAGACAGCAGCCTACGTGATCCAAGCAGTGCGTCCAGGAGACTTTATTGCATTTGCGCTTTGGGGTTCAGGGTCGAAGCTTCGAATTCAAAAGTACTATGCTTCGGACTCTCGACCGCCCCACAGGTGTTTACAAGGGTTTTCGAACACGTTTCCTCCTGCGAACACAAGCACGGGATACGCTTGCTAAGGTATCTGGACGATTAGCTACTCCTGGCCTCGTCCAGGGAACAAGCTCTGGATCATCTGAGGAGTCTTCTCGACCTTTGCAAATATTTGGGGATTCTTGTAAACGTAGAGAAGTCTTGCTTGATTCCGACTCAAGTCATAAACTTTCTGGGGATGTGTATCAACTCCCAGGTAGGAAGAGTGTTCCCTTCTGAAGACAGACTTCTGAGACTTGAACAATCCATCGCCCAACTCTTGTCTTTACTGCCTCCTCCAGCCATTTCGGGCAGTCTTTTGGGCCATCTCTCCTCCCTGGAAAAACTAGTTCCAGGTGGAAGATCAAGAATGTGAAGTCTCCAGTGGCATCTGAAAACTCATTGGTCCCAAAAGAACGATTCCCCATTCTTGCCAGTGGAGGTTCCAGCTCTTGTGATACAAGATCTTCAGTGGTGGTCAGCCAGAGAGAATACCCAGACGGGCATTCCTATCCAAAGCCCCAATCTGAAATTAAAACTTTTCGGACGCGTCGCTACGAGGCTGGGGTTCCCACCTAGGCCCGAAGTTAGCATCAGGAGTCTGGTCTCTGATAGAGCAAATTCTCCATATAAATCACCTGGAATTGTTAGCAGCCTGGAAAGGCCTAAAATACTTTGTAGAAGACCTACAAGGACGAGGGGTGGTGCCGATGAGCTACAACTCCACGACCGTCTCGTATATCAACAAGCAAGGGCATACTTTGGCAAGAGACCTCTTGTCTTCTAGCAGTACAGATTTGCCAGTGGGCGGAAGGTCACGACATTTCTCTCGCAGCCAGGTTTATTCCGGGTCGGAGAAACATCATGGCGGATGAACTAAGCAGGCATCACCAAGTGTTAAGTGGTGAAGGGTCTTTGGATCTTCGAGTAGCGAAGGCAGTAATAGCTTTGTGGGGTTCCCCACAATAGACCTGTTCGCCACTTCTCTGGATGCGAAGCTTCCCCGCTACGGTTCTCCAGTTCCAGATCATCAGGCAGCGCTCCAGGACTCCCTTCAACATTCTTGGGACTACCTGGATGCATACGCCTTTCCACCCTTTTGCCTGCTGAGAAGGATGATCAACAAACTCAGGACCTCCCAGAACTGCAATCTAACCCTAAACTAAAAGCTCCGGCATGGCCAAGCAGAGAATGGTACGCAGACCTTCTTTCCCTTCTGGTTCAGGTTCCAAGGTTTCTTCCTCTGGAACCCCTTCTGCTGATGCAGTCACACAGTGGTGTACCCCACGGGAGAATTCCCTTGCTGAATCTTCATGCCTGGAGACTGTCCAGTCACTCCTCAGACGCAGAGGCTTTTCGGAGAGAGTGGCTGAGCACATGTCCAGTAACTTGCGACAATCTTCCACACACTTCTACCAAGCAAGATGATGAGTGTTTGCAGCTTGGTGTAGAGGGCGAGGCGTGTCTCCACTCGATCTCTTTTCCTTTAGTGGCGGACTTCCTTTTGTACCTCAAGAAGGAAAAGCTCCTCTCAGTCTCGGCGATTAAGGGCTATCGCTCAGCCTTGAGCCTCGTCTGTAGACTGAGAGGAGTTGACCTTTCCGCCTCGGAAGATATCGCCTTGTTGATTCGAGGTCTTGCCCCCCAGTTGAGATTAGACCACCACCTTGGGAATTGTTTTTGGTCTTACGTTCCTTGAAGGGTCCGCCCTATGAGCCCTTAAAGAGGGCCTCAGACTACTTTCTGATCCTTAAGACTGTCTTCCTGGTAGCTCTGGCCTCGGCTAAAAGGGTCAGTGAGCGACATAGTCTGTCTTACGACATCACCCATTCTGGGGAATGGGAGAAGTCTCTCTCAACTTCGTACAAGGCTCTGTGGCTAAGACTCAGAATCCTTCATCTACCGATGAGAAGTTTCGAGAATTTCAGTTTTCCAGCCTCAATAAGGTAACACAGGATACAGACCAGTTGTTACTGTGACCAGTCAGGGCGCTAAGGAATTACCTGAAGCTCACCAGACCTTTCAGACCACGTCTCCGTCATCTCTTCCTTAGTACCAACAAGGTAAAGGAGAATCTCTCGCAACACCATCTATTTTTGGCTCAAGAAATTTATTGCGAGGGCTATTCACGGAGACCCAGAGGCAGCACAACCCAAAGCCCATCAAGTTAAGGGAGTGGCTGCCTCACTGGCGTTTAAGAGAAATTTCTGTCTCCCAAGGCTTAAGAGCTGTGGTCTGGAAACGCCAATTTACATTCACCGCCAACTATTTGAGCGATGTGACGCATAGGTCTCTAGACACCTTTTGCATAGGGCATATTGTGGCAGGTCAACAGGTGCTGTAGCTACCTTACACCCTTTCAGGGGACAGTAGCCATTGGTTGAGGATCCTGTTACACTAGGTTTTAAGAAAGACATCCATCTGTCTTCTTCGTTTCTTTCTCCCTCCCATCTGGGGATCCTAATCTGTAGCTAGTTTCAGTTGGACTTGCCAATGGAAATAAGGTAGGAAACTCATCTGATTCCTCTCACAGGGTATAAGTTATACTCGTTGTCACGAGGTTTCCCCTTTTCAAGGTCGGGGGAATCCTAAGTATGAAGGGGTCTGAGTCGAATGTTCCTGACCCACTTCATCTTGAAACATTTGTTTCCACGAAGCTACAAACTTTCAGTTGTGCTAAGATTATGGGGATCTACAAAGAAAGAAGATTTACAGGAGATTTTTTCTTCAAGAGAATCTAGTCTTGAGGACTATCTCCCCTATGAATAGGGAGCTCCTTGGCTACCCTAGCCTCAGGACTAAGTCTCCTATAGTAAAGAATGAGGGTTTGTATCAGTGTAGGAACCAATGACAAACTTATAACAGCGTTTGTATTTTTCCTAACATACAAACCCGAATTCTTTACACAAATCTTCCCTCCATCACCGCCCCCTAGATAGTCCTAGCTAGAATCCGATTGAAGGTAAACAGCAGCTATTGAGCGGTGGTCCCCCCCCCCCCCCCCCCGAACAGGTGGATAACTACCTGCCTGGTCGTTAACGACCTTCTTAAGGTTTTCTGCCGTATTTTCCAGCTTGTGCTACGATATCTCCTATAGTAAAGAATTCGGGTTTGTATATTAGGAAAAATACAAATTGTTATAACTTTGTCATAAAACTTGAATACGTCGGAAACCTCAGCACCATGGAAAACAGGAATTAGTATTATTGGAATATTTTATTTTTATATTTGAGTTACCAAAAAGTTAATTCCATACTTAAATGATAGTAACAATCATGAAAGACTTGATTGATCTTCAGTGCATTATTTTTATAGGCAGCTATTGTATTAGGTATAAGTTTTCAAGTTTTAAGTAATAGTTGATACTTTCATGATCTCACCGTGTAGATGTGTTAATCAGTAATTTAATTACATTTTCAGTTGGCTGTTGTGGCGTGTTTTGGAGTCTTTGGGATACCACCATTTATCAGAACACCTAAGTGCAGGATTACATTTAAGCATGGCCGCATTGATGGAAGCCACAGGAAATTGGCACTGGGCAGCATTTATTTTGTTGAACATTGTTGATGAGGAAAGGTTAGTTGTATATTGCATTGCCTTATTATTTACTCTACTCCCTGAGATTTTGAGGACATCCTGAACAAATAATGGCAAGATTCCTGTGCTGTAGAAAATTCTTTTATAACTTTTGTCTTTTTAAATATTTTGTTATTTTCTATTTATGACCATGCTATAAATTCATGTTTCCGTAACATGTTATAAGTAAAGAATTTTTCTCTTTTTATAGCTTTTTAATTTATATTTGTTTCTATTCAGATAGAAACCCTCATCATTTCTAAGGGTTTACTCCTAATTTATTTGGCTACGACCTGAAAGACAGAATTCTTGTGATGCTGGTAGCATTCTATGGTTATCAGCTATTCCCCCATGCTGTTGGCAAGCAAGATTCAGCTTCATCGAGGCTGTCCAATCTTCAGGTCGTTCTACAGAACTAACTTCCACTTCGATCACACTCCACACTGTGCTGTACATAACCTGTGTCATTCCTTCCTTGTGTACTTGTGATTATGAGTGCTGCTCAAGGTAGTATGCATACTTGCCACGGCCTTGAAGGTCACCCTTGTGGTACCTTCTTGAGTCAGGTTAACGTAGATCCTCATTCCTTGTGTCCGACTTGCCGTCATAAGCAGTGCTTGCATTCTTCAACTTTTACAGGGATTTCCCGCCTTTTCAGTGGGAGAAGTATCGTGCTTATCAAAAGAAGGCTAAAAGAGAGCATTCTTCTGCTTCTTCCTTTCTTGAGAGCAACAAATAGAAGCCTTCTCTTTCAACACACGTTATTTCTCTCATAGATCCTTCTTTATTGGAGTTTCCCAAGGCTCCGGTAATCAAGGATGGCAGCTTGCTGAGTACAAAATTAATTTTATTGATGTAATGTCTCCTATGGAGCATATTGAGTCTGATTTGCACCATTGTGATAACAGATCCTTTGGCATCAGCTCTGGTGCTGCCATTACATAATACCTTAAAATATCATTAGTACCTGTCTATGCGACTGGGTACAGGTCTTTCTCTCCCCAACGTGTGTGCTGAGTGGAGATCAACACCGCCTATCCTGGTAATTCAAAGCAAGGGAATTTTTCTGCTTTTACAAATACTGTATCTCCTGTCGCAGTGTTAAAGATGTCTTCTCATACACCACCAGAAGACCCCTAGGCTCATGACCGAGGATAATGACGTTTCTCCTCGAACAGAGACAGCTTTCTTCAAGGGGTCTTATTATTGTCCCATTCGCTTGCATAGCAAAGAGGGCCTTCCCTTACACTCTGCGATCAACCCAAGGCACGTGACTGAGAATAATGGGGTTTCTGCTTGAGGAAAGGTAAATCTCTTGAAGGGCTTTTATTATTCTCCAGTTTGCTCCCACAGCAAATTTATCCATCCTCTTACACCAAGGGGCCCTAGACGTAATTTCTTTTCACAGAAGGGGTCTGTAGATTCCCCTGAAAACTTCCTTTTGCAGGTAGATTGAGGGCGTCCTCTAATTTTGAATTACGGTCAGCCCTCATTCTTTGCGAGGGCTATGTAACAGAGACAGGCATCAATTTGTTAATACTTGGTGTCCTAGGGTGGGATAACTCTCACCTAACAACTCGCTGCCCCTTAACTACTCTCGGATAATTAACACACTAAGTACTGCCTAATATTGTTTTTACTTGGTTTCTATCACAGTATAGTTGTTCCTATCTAATAATACTCTATAACACTTGCTGATACTGTAGTGTATATTACTGTCATATATTATCACTACAGTAAAGCTTAACTGTACTGCAAGTGTCCACTGTTTTCGTTCGGACAACTTGACTCACCCCACAAGTAGCTTTCATTTACAATACAGTAAACAGCTTTACTGTAATTCTGTACTGTACATTATGTATACAATTTAGAATTAACTAAGTGTACGAATGTTATTGTTATTCAACGACCACTAGCCATTTTTGTATGAAGTTCTATGCAGCCTCTTTTATTATGACGGAATTCCTAATGCATCAGTGTCGTCTTCTGTAGGGAATTCGCCGGACATCTATAGTAACTAGGTAATAATATTTATCCCGTCTTCTACTTCAATGGGTTGGAAAATTAAAACACTGATTAAAATATCGTTAGTAACATTGTAATCATTGTGTAAACGCATAAAGCCACATTAACAACCGAACAAAAAACAGGTGTTTTGTTATGAATGTCAGATATCAGCTGTTTTGCTTGTATTTCAATCATCATATGACAGTAAACAAAGTAGCATGAGACTGAAATTTTACATTATACCCTTATTCACTATGGTGAAAAGGTCTCCAAGAAAATATATGGCCAAATATAAACTAAGAAGCTGTAAATGAAGGGGAGAAAACAAAGAATACTCATAGCCTCTATTCTGTTTAGAATCTGGGAAAACTTTGACCCTAACTAGGAAACTAAAAGGAGATTTAACGGGAACCATTAAATATGGAGATCGTGTAATTAGATGTAAATACCGAATTTAGAAGATAACATTACAGGTTGTCGGAAAGAGGACATAGTTTTGTTATAACACGATATAGATAATTTCCTAAGCTTTATAATCAAGCACCACAAGAATGAAACTCTGGTTAACGGGTGTTCTAATTGCTTATTGTTCATTGATAGGGTAGTAGTTTCGAAGGATTGACTTAAAATCATATGATATACTCATTTTGATTACAGTATGTAGTTTTATGTTTAAAATAAGAATATTTATAGGGTGTGCTGTCAGTACGCTAGCCTAATTGTCCAAAACCTAGAATATTTTATATTTGTAATTAATTTTTCTACTTAAATAGTAATTTAGAACAATTGATTTGACATGATATGATAGGCTCGGTATAATCATATACAGGGAGTCCTCGGGTTATGACTGTCCCGACTTACGCTGTTTTAAGTGTAGTATGTTGGTCAGGGCACCAGCCACCCATTGAGATACTACCTCTAGAGTTATGTGGTCCTTTGACTGGCCAGACACTACTGCATTGGATCCTTCTCTCTAGTTATGGTTCACTTTCCCTTTGCCTACACATACACCGAATAGTCTGGCCTATTCTTTACAGATTCTCCTCTGTTCTCATCCACCTGACAACACTGAGATTACCAAACAATTCTTCTTCACTCAAGGGGTTAACTTCTGAACTGTAATTGTCCAATGGCTACTCTCCTCTTGGTAAGGGTAGAAGAGACTCTTTAGCTATTGTAAGCAGCTCTTCTAGGAGAAGGACACTCCAAAATCAAACCATTGTTCTCTAGTCTTGGGTAGTGCCATAGCCTCTGTACCATGGTCTTCCACTGTCTTGGGTTAGAGTTCTCTTGCTTGAGGGTACACTCGGGCATACTATTCTATCTCGTTTCTCTTCCTCTTGTTTAGTTGAAGTTTTCATAGTTTATATAGGAAATATTTATTTAAATGTCATTGTTCATAAAATATATTATTTTTCCTTGTTTCCTTTCCTCACTGGGCTATTTTCCCTGTTGGGGCCTCTGGGCTTATAGCATTTTGCTTTTCCAACTAGGGTTGTAGCTTAGCAAGTAATGATAATAATAATACGTACGCGCCCCATGAAAATATAAGAAATAATATTAGCGCTTCGTCTTACGTCGTTAGCGTCGTAAGCGACGTAAACAATTACGTACTAGTTTAAAACGAGCAGCTGATGAATACGCTTTGTTGTGGTTGTGGGAGCGGAAGACGGCGCAGTCGCATCTCAGTTTCAGTGATACGCCATTTTGGTTGTGTACGCCGGTTCTCTCTCACGTGTTTGTTCCTTTTTTTTTTAACTTTTTGCCCTTCGTTATGGCTCCAAAGCGTAAGGCAGATTCTTTTGATGGTAGTGCATCAAAGAAAAGAAAGGCTATCACCATGGAAGTGAAATTAGACATTATTAATCGAGCCAACTATAGGAATAAGGTAAAGAATTGTTCTCTTTTTTTTATTAATATTTACTTTAATTCAAGTGGAATTGTTTTCTCTTTTTCTAATACTTTTTTATGTCAATTGGTACATTTTATTATAGTACAATACTTTACAGTACAGTACAGTACATATCGAGTAATTTATCTATGATCTTCCGACTTACTGTACACTAAAATTCTGGTTACACTGCGTATTAAGAACAGATCAACGTCGTAAGTCGAGGACCCCCTGTACTGTAGTTTTGTGATTAAGTGAAATAAAAATAAGACAATTAGGGTTGTTTACATTTTTGTCAGGAGTTGGTGGTTGCTGATAAGTAAACATTGTGTTAATACTCATGAATTGCTTTATTTTTATACTTTCTTAAACAGATATACAGCTTATTTTATAGACCAAAAACATAAATATTTTAGTAATAATGGTTTCATTTAGGGAATATGAAATATCCTTAGGTAGCATACCTTAATCAGCTGATTTGGAAACATGATGACATATTTTCTTGTATAAAATTCAATCAATTTATCTTTGTACGGTAGTATTTTCTTTGATTGATAATGTACAGTATATATTTTAGATAGAAAAAAATATATTCAGAAAAGTTTGAATAGATTTAGAGTTCATACTGTGTCATATGTCTGGTGACGTCATATTTCGAGCGAAGCTTGGGAAAACGAGGGGGCAAATCAAGTGATTTCCTTTCTATAGGCTATCTATTAATGTTACTATTCCCTTATTTGAAATATCAGGTAACGATAAGAAGGTATTTCATGGGTCTGTATCGGTTGTTATGAGTGCTACTTAGCATAAATTTGACTATACAACTAGGATAGAATATAGTATTTTACATGTTTCATTTTCTTTGTTCATCTCTGATAGTAGATTGATATTTATTTAATGAAAGTAAACTAATAGGGTAAACATTTTCCAAAAGTAATATATTTTCTTTTATATTAAACAAATAGAATACTTTTGCTGCTGAGTAAGTTATTTTTTTCTTGCAAAAAAAACCAGAATGGTTTTACATATTTTGGTCATTCTTTGTCGAGTTCATATCACAGTGCATACGTCAGAGATAGTCATCAACTTACAACATATGAGACTTATGACTGTTCGACATTACAGCATGACGCCGGGTGTCGAGATGAGAATACGATCAAATTTTACATAGTATGTTGGAACAATCGTATGTAGAGGTTCCACTGTAATACAAAAGTCAAACTTACAAATGCAGATGATGTAAAAACTATATTTGTTCCAATGCGGAGTACTTACCTCAAACTACTTTCTTAGGAGTATCTGGGATCTCCTCCCATCCGACCAGAATTTTGTGTAGTTTACCCTATTCCCTTCTCTATGTGGGGTAATCTCTGGCGGAGTGATACGCGCCCAGAGATGTCCCGGGGTCAGAGAGCATGCTTTCTCAGGTCTCGCTCCTCAGGATAGTGTTGACCAGCTTAATAGGACATGTCTGGAAGGATAACAGATCCTTTATATATCAATGTGGAATTATTAATCAGAGTGGAAATTAATTTTACTGTGGTATAGCAAAAGCTAGTTGCCCCGAAATAATTGGTCTATTTCAAGGTTATTTTTATTATTTAGATTTTAAGTTACATTAAGGAAATCTTATAAAGAATATGAAACTCATTTTTTATGCCGAAATATTTGTAAAGTATAAAATACTATGATGGTAAAATTAAGAGAATTGATTTTGAAATTGTGTTCTGTCATTTTATTTTTCAATCTTCAAGATTAATTTCTGTTTCAGGCGGACTAAGGAGATACAAGCACTTTTGCAGCGCCATATAGTTGTTGGGAAAGATTCGGAATCAGATCTTAAATATAACATGAAAGAAAATTTTATAATTGAAGAGTTGCATATTCCTCAGAAGTGGATTTATGAAGCAAAATCCATCAAGGCCAGAGTTTTGAATATGTAAGTTTTGAATGTTAGTCTTGACAATTTTTATTGAATGGAAATTGAGACACTTCTTAACCCTTTTATCCCCAAAGGACGTACTGGTACGTTTCACAAAACTCATCCATTTACCCCCATGGACATACCGGTGCGTCCTTGCAAAAAAATGCTATACACATTTTTTTTTCATATTTTTGATAATTTTTTGAGAAAATTCAGGCATTTTCCAAGAGAATGAGACCAACCTGACCTCTCTATGACAAAAATTAAGGCTGTTAGAGCAATTAGAAAAAAATATACTGCAAAATGTGCTGGGAAAAAAATAACCCCCTTGGGGTTAAGGGTTGGAAATTTCCAAACAGCCTGGGGGTAAAAGGGTTAATTGAGATCCTTTCAATCATTCTTACATTTTGTTTGCATGTTTTTTTCCTGCAATACCTTGGTAAAAAAAAAATAATGGTATTGGAAATTAGCTGTGCAGTTGTAAAACTGATTGATCTACTTAAAATATCAGGTTTATGAATATTTGAATTTCATTACATAACTTTCATTTGCCCATATAAGCTTCAGTAGCATTGGTGAATAAAAGTCTGTACTATATTTATTTTTATGTATTGAGCATGATGTAGATTTAACAGGATATTAAAAGTATAAGCCAAGATTAATTGTTCATGCTTCAACACTTTGAATTGTTGAATTGGACAGGATAATACATTATAACCAGAATTTTTTATACCAACTCCAATCAACACTTAGTCAACCCTTTTACCCCCATTGACGTAACGGTACATCCTTGCAAAAAACTGCTATTTAAATTTTTTTGCTTATATTTGATAATTTTTTGAGAAACTTCAGGCATTTTCCAAGAGAATGAGACCAACCTGACCTCTCTATGACAAAAATTAAGGCTGTTAGAGCAATTTAAAAAAATTATACTGCAAAATGTGCTTGAAAAAAAATAACCCCTGGGGGTTAAGGGTTGGAAATTTCCAAATAGCCTGGGGGTAAAAGGGTTAACCAAGATTTTTTATATATACATCAATGAATTTTTTATTTTTATTATAAAAAGGACAAATGCAGATTAGAATAAGGGGAAATTTTCAATAATTATTGATGTAATATGTTATTATTTTTCAGGGTTGATGAGGAAGCTTGGTATCTTTTGAAGGCTGGTGACTACAATCGAGCTCACATGCTTATTATTGAAACTATTGCGCCAAATTCCATTGTCAACGGTGAGTAAATGCATGAAATATACATAATGTCTTATCTAATGATAGGGTATGATTGTGATTTTTATTAAAAAGAAACCTTCAAATATATTATCTAAGGGCAACGTTAGATGTGCACAACTCTCCTCACCATTTTCTATTTTTATTTGAAAAATAAAAAAAAAATAATCTTTGCATTTAAGGCCAGAAGTCTCAGGGTAGAAGAAGGGACTTTATATTGACTGGTAGAATGCATTATAATCACTATGGAATTTTTCTTTCCTCTCCTTGTAATGGTGAATATTCATGTATAATTTTCTAAATCGTTACCAAAGGATTAACCATGGATAGGGAGAGTAGGCTATGTGTATATAGTAATGCCTCACAATATGAAATTAATTGGTTCCTTAATGGTTTTTGTACTGTGATTATTTTGCTCTGAGTCGCCTTTTGCATGTAAATAGCCTATTGCATTCCAATCCCTACAAAAACACCACATTAAATTCTTATAATAAGGCTGAACTCCACTAAACAGTGAAATACAACCATTTAGATCATTCAATAATAACCTAATTTTTAATACTAACCTGTAAATTAAATGTATAATTAGAACAGAGTGCAGCAATGCAGTAATCAATGGTAAATACAGTAACAAAAGTGTGGAACCTTACCTTTTGAGTTAGGCGATGTCTGAGAGCCAAGTGGCAGGGCGGCAAACACTTAACTTTACAAAACACATCAATAAATGGCAGAAAACATTAACACATTAACAAGTGGAAGAAAATATTAACACTCAACATTACGATAAACTTTTTTTTCTTTTTCTTTTTGTATTTTCCAAATTAAATTTTTTTTATCACTGCCACTTTTTTTTCTATCACTTCAGCTTTCTCTTGGCCTACTAGTATCAAAGGCCTCTGTAATAGATAACTAATCAAGGAAGTTTGTTTCTGCCTGCTTCTTAAAATGTTCCTGAAATGACTCTGGCAAACGTCATTAACCTGCTGAAGAAGACGACTTTATGTAAACCTTTTCAGGGTGTGTCTTTTCTACAAGAGCTGCCATTTTATGGTAGCCAGCTAGACCCTTCTTAATCTCTTCCATTGTCAGTGGGTCATCTTCCTCCTCCTCGTTGCTAGAGAACTGTTCCTGAACGATGTTCAGTTGCATGACCTCCAAGTCCTTCAGGGCGTCCATCGCAAGGTCCCCCGATTCGACTTCCAGACCCATGGACATCCTGATTCTAATGATCTCTGTAACCTCTAATTGAGCATCACGTTCAGGATCGTCAATTTTTTTGGCATCTGCTTCAGCTTGGCCTAGGTGAAAGATCTCGAAATCTCGTGCAAAGACGGCATTAGGCCAAGCCTTCTTCCATGCAGAGTTCAAGGTGCGTGTTGAAACCTTCCGCCAAGCTGTATCGACGTGTCTGAGGCATATTACGTCATCAAAATTCTCCTTCCAAAATTCATGGGGGGGGGGGTTTGAGGTTTGTGTTGTCAGTGATTTCGAAACATCTCTTTAGATATTTTGTTTAAAGCTTCTTCAAGTTTGAAATCACTGCTGGTCCATGAGCTGGAAAAATGGGGGTGGTGTTAGGCAGAAGATAGAGAACCTTGACGAACAAATATTCTGCTAGGATATCTTCCTCGAAGTCAGGAGGGTAAGCAGGGGCATTGTCCAACACCAGCAAGCATTTCAGGGGGAGGTGCTTCTCTTCCAAATAATTTTTTCGCAGTCGGGCTGAAACAGATTTACCCACTTGGTGAACAAATGTCTTGTTACCCAGGCTTTTGCATTAGACCTCCACTTCACTGAACACTTCTCCTTAAGCACTTAGTGGGCCTTGAAGGCTTGAGGATTCTCAGAGTGATTCACCAGCTGGAGCTTCACCTTACAATCCCCACTGGAATTTACATAGAGTGCAAGAGTAGGCCTGTCCTACATAGGCTTATGCTTGGGTTGCTTCTTTTTTTCCCCTGTGATATACGTCAGACGAGGCGTTTTCTTCCAAAAAAGCCCAGTTTTGGCACAGTTCAAGACTTGCTGGGGCCTGTAGCCTTCCTGGAGAGTCAACTCTTCGAACGTCTTAATAAAGACTTCGGCCGCTTTTGTGTCCGATCTGGCAACCTCCCCGTGCCGTATCACTGAATGAATGCCAGACCGTCTCTTAAATTTTTCAAACCATTCCCGAAAAGCCTTGAACTCTTGGTGTGCCTGCTGTGAGGTCCCTTCTCCTGCGTCGTCTTTGGCCTGAGCGCACACAAGATCACTAAAAATGTCGCTGACCTTCGGGCAGATTGTCATCTGTAATTGTGTCTCTTGCGATCCAAATAAGCAGCAGTCTCTCCATCTCATCGTGGACATGGCTCCTCTTGTTGGAGAAAACAGTCAATCCCTTAGAAGGTGTTGCTGCTAATGGCTTCCTTCTGTGTTAAGGATTGTTCGTATCATAGACGGATTTCGGCCATATTCTTTACCGATCTCACTTAGCTACATGCCAGCCTCTTACTTCGTAATGATCTCTTTCGACATCAATGACCTTAGATGTCAGGATGCCAGAAAACCTCATGTCAATCAATCAATCTTAATTATCTCAAGCTTCATCTCCATAGAAAACATCCTCTTCTTCTTTCCCTGTACATCAGCGACTTTCTTGGGACCCAAGGCTAATAACGTACGAGTTGAATAACGCAAGACTATATAGTTCAGAACTAAAAGCATGAAAGTGAAATCACAATCATGAATTCAATGTTAACAATAACGCTGCTAAAATGAAATGAGCAAGGGACGCCAATATGCACGATGGGATGGATGCCAACCAATAGGAGAGCAGGATTGTATGACAGTAACTACTATCAAATTTTGTATGCAGAAGCTTTTGTATCGAGAGGTATAACTATATACAGGTAGTCGCCAACTTATGATTGTTTGATTTTACTATGATTTTTTTCCACTGTGATGACGTCATAAGTATGTCTGAAATAGTACACCAATAGGAAAAATTTTCCTTGGAAATAATCTTTTCTTGCATAAAATTGATCGGTTTTATCTTGGTAAGTTGGTATTTTCTTCTATTTTTGGTATACAGTACTGTATCCATTTTCACCAAAAAAATACATAAAAAAAAGTTTTAATACGTTGAGTTCATATCATGTCTGGTGACGTCATATTACCGGCTGAAAGTGAGCGGGCAATAGAGTGATTTCCTTCCAAAGGCTAACGATTAGTATTAGTATTCCCATTATCGAAATATGAAGTAATGATACCAAGCATTGTGTGTGTCTTTATCGGATGTTATGAGTACTACTTAGTGTAGGTTTGACTCTATGCTAGTTTTATTTCATCTCGTAATAGATCGATATTTATCCAAAAGTACACTAATAGGACAAATATTTTCTTAGAAATAATATATTTTTTTATACAGTATAAAAATTTAAAAGCGTTTGCTTGGTAAGTTAGTATTTTCTTTCATTTCTTGCTAGAAGAAAGAAAAGGGTTTTATAATTGGCAAATCATTCTTTGTTGAGTTCACATCACATGTCCTGTAACGTCATATGTAAGGCAGAATGACCGCTGGCAAACAGAAAGATTTCCTTTCGGTGTACAGTAATACCTTGGGATACGAGTCTCCCAACATGCGAGAAATTTGAGATACGAGGAGAGTTCCGAGCAAATATTTGTCCTGAGATACGAGGTAATTCCCTATGCGGCCGCCAGGTGGCCGAGTGTGCGAGAGGCTGCTCACCAAGACAGCATCGCTCGGTCTTTCCCGTCGGATCTCTGTCGCGTAAAGTTATCTCTGAGCATCGGCTGTAGTGTTTGCTTTTTTTACGTGTTTTTTGCGTTAATCAGTGCAGAATTAATTAAATAAGCAATGGGTCCAAAGCAAGCGAGTGCAAACAAGGGTAGTGAAAAGAAAATGCGTATGATGACAATGGAGATGAAGCATGAAATAATCGAAAAACATGAGAGTGGCGTAAGAGTGACTGAGCTGGCGCGCCAATACATCAACTATATATACCATCCTCAAGCAGAAGGATGCTATAAAAAGCACCAAGCCTTCCAAAGCAGTAACCATCCTTTCTAAGCTGTGTAGTGATATTCACGATGAGATGGAGAGGCTTCTTTTATTATGGATAAAGGAGAAATAGTTGGCGGGAGATAGCGTGACCGAGACGATCATATTAAGAAATTATGTAAAGAAAAAAAATACGCCACTCGTGTGTGTGCAATCTTTCGATACGGTAGCGAGACCTTCAGATCAGCTGATCATAACAAAAGTTAAACAAAATATTAAGTAATTCTTGATGTTTAAAATTCTTCTGAAATTTAAAAATAGAATGCAAAAATGCTTTAATAGAGCATATGATATCCTACGAAACAAAAAAATGAAATAATGATATACAGTAAGAAAAGGATTTTGACGAAGGAAAAATCTATTTCTGGGCGAGGGACCTGTGTCGCTCCGTGAAATGCTCCTCTAGCACCATTTCTAAGGCATAGTTATTGCTGAATATACCAGAGAAAAAAAGAGATGCATGGAATGCCAGGAATAAACCTAGCTCGCTCACTCTTTGAGTGTCGGTATAGAAAACTGGGGCGTGAATGAACCACGACCATAGATCCCTCACCAATTAGACCTCTCCTTCATCAACATACCCCCTCTCTACCCCTACATCTCCCCACCCCCCATCCTCTCCTCATTCCTCCTCAGCACTTGCGTTGGTCAGAAGTGTTTTGTTTTGCTCTGTGTGTTTTGTGTTTTTTGGAAGATGTCCCAACATTTTAGAGATCCCTGCTTCCAAGTTGAGTGATGAAATATGATGTGCATGATTGCCAAATCAAGACATCCTAATACATGTACGGAAACTTCACTTGTTCAGTTCGACAACCTTCCACCAACTCCATATAACCTCATCACATTCCACATTGCTTCCCTATCAACTCTATCATATGCTTTCTCCAGATCCATAAACGCAGCATACACCTCCTTACCTTTTGCTAAATATTTCTCGCATATCTGCCTAACTGTAAAAATCTGATTTATACAACCCCTACCTCTTCTAAAACCCCCCTGTACTTCTAAGATTGCATTCTCTGTTTTATCCTTAATCCTATTAATTGGTACTCAACCATACACTTTTCCAGCTACACTCAACAAACTAATACCTCATCATTAATGCTACCATTAGAATTATTAAAAGCTTAAAGAAAGAGAAAGATAAAGGTTGCTGAGAACGCAAGCATAAATATTTACATTTTGTCAGCTGGACTCGCATGGATAATATTTGATATCATTGTTGATATGGAATATTTCCTCAAATAAGCTTATTTACCATGAACTTATGCCACTGTGATGTTTGGTTACATTTTTTATCAGCTAACGCTCCAAGGCCTGGGCTAGCCTACCAATACACTTCACCTGCAATTTAAGGTGTTATTATCATATCGGTTGCATCAGACAACCCCCAATTTTCAGGGGTGAATTATATAATTTAAGGGTCGTCTTATACGTGGACATATGTGGTACATTTTATTATTAAAATTACATTTTCATTGGTAATATGTACAAGCTTGTATGAATTATTTCTTTTAATTTGTATTTGCATCAAGATTTATATGTATATACAAATAATTGATAGTTTGTTCAATGTGATGTCATATTTAAGATTTATTTGTATTTATGTGTCATGACTTTTTTCTTTTGCAGAGGATCATGACTACTTACAAGGTTACCTTAGTCAATTTTGTGATGATGTACAAAATTCAGTTGTGGACTGGGCTGTTGGTGGTGGAGTTTATACAGACTACTTAGATGTATGTTCAGTTGTAGATGATATGAAAAAATCTGGAGACCCAACTCCAGCCCAGTTAGAGCAACTTCGTCCAAGACTGCTTGCCCTTTGCTCTAGATTGAATAATTTGAAATGTTCTACAGCTACTCACAGGTGAGTTATTATTTTATGGTTAATTTTTAATAATAATTTCTATTTTCCTCCCAAAAATTTTATTACAAAGCCCATGGTTACAACAACCAAGCATCAAATTGTATCTTGGTTCTGTTTTTGTTCCAGAAGTGGTGACTTGAATTAGATTTAGTATAAGGTGAATATTATTGGGAATGGTGAATTGTACTTTTCAAAATTAGACGGACAGATGCACATTTACCTAAATTCATTTTCCTGTCTTTAACCCCTTTACCCCCAAAGGACGTACTGGTACGTTTCACAAAAGCCATCCCTTTACCCCCATGGACGTACCAGTACGTCTTTGCAAAGAAATGCTATAAAAAAATTTTTTTTTCATATTTTTGATAATTTTTTTTTAGAAAATTCAGTTTTTTCAATATTAATCTTACCCGATAATCATGTAGCTGTCAACTCTGTTGCCGACAGAAATCTACGGTCGGGATACGCCAGCGATCGCTATACAGGTGGGGGTGTACACAACAGCGCCATCTGTGGTCAGGTACTCCAGTACTTCTTGTCAACACCACCTCAATTTTTCCTCTGTCGTGCCTCCGGCTAGACCTACATGGATACGCTGTTGATTCTGGAGTTATTGTTCACGATTTGGTGATGTATTTGCTCTAGAGTTTAGCCTTCGCTATTCAGGAAGCTTTATCATTAGCTTAGCAAGTTTTTTGGAATTAATTTGATTTAATTTTGGTGACGAAGAGAGTATGAACTCTCTTTCACTTTTAAATGGCCGACCCTTCCCTTAGACGGAAGTGTTGGTGTCGAAGAGAGTATAGACTCTCTTTCTTAATTTTGCTTAACAAAGTTATAGATTTATTTTATATCTCTCCGCCTTTTATAGGCCTCTTCGATTAACTTCCTTTTATTATAAACTTATTAAAATTAATTTTTATTTTTGTTTATATGCGACCTTTCCTAATAGTAGGCGGTCTTTTCTTGGAACCGAAGTTAATTAACATTGAGCCCGTCATTTCGTTTTTACCTGTTAACATTTTATGCTATTTTAATGTTTTTGAAAGAATTTCTTTGATAGTCTCGTACTGTTTTCAAAGTTGAACTAACGTTTTGTTTTGTCTCTGCAGTTGTTGACGTTCAGAACGTTCAACTTGCGCTCTATCGTTACGATAGAGAGAGAGTATTCACGGTTTCACGTTGCAGTAAGAGTAAACCGATTCTAGCGTTTTGTTCATTCTTTCTTAGCTTAAATGGTTTTAATTCTAATAAAGGAACTTTTTATTTGGGAAATCTTTCAGTTTTTTTCCTTTAACAATAATATGTATTAACGATATATATAATTGGGCTCATCTCTCAGGTTCTAAGTCAAAAGAGAGAGAGAGAGATAGAGACGGAGGGAGAGAGAGGAGAGTAAACGTTTCGTTCAAGCGGGTAACGTTGTTATCGGTTTTGCTCTTCTCCCTAGTCTCTTTAGGGGAAGAAGGTAAACGTTTCTAGAGTTTTATTCTTGTTCCCAGGCTTTATGCGGTGAGAGATTTTAAACGTAGTTTATTTGATCTAGTGTTTAGTCTCTTTTCCAGCCACTGAATTATTTATCTTTCATTATGTTTTTCTGTTACATTGTAATACTGTTTTCGCAATTACTAACTTTTAATGAAGGATAGAATTGCGTGTTTCAGGTACAAACCACTTAAAGTTTCGAGTTCAGTGAAATAAGTGCAAACAGAAAATCAAAAGTGATAAAGTGATAAGCGCAAAGTGTTACAGTGTTGCGTTCGAGGGTTCGTCTGTTCGTGCCAGTTGTTCGCCTAGTCTGGGACCTCTTACAAGCTCCCAAGCCCAGGGGAGAAGTAACGTCGAAGGACTTATGGGTTCATCAGGCCTTGATCGACGAACAGACGTTTCCCTCCGTGGTTTCGGGTGTAACCAACTCACGTAGCCGACGTGATCACCCCACCCACACAAAGACGAGAGAGCCCATTTATTCCTCGTCTGCGGAAGAGGTTTCTCGCAGAAACCATGGACCAAATCTTGCAGCTTTTAAGTGCAAGTCGGTCCCTTCCGCGCAAGTCCAACTCCTAGGTGTAGCCATTAGCTCTGGGTCAGTTCGGACTTGCTGCAGTACGACAACTGCACACCTCCCAGAGAGGCAAGGTGGTACCGCAACAGGCAGTAACTCCGTCTGTTGCCGCACCAGCTGTTTTAGACCCTCAGTCTCAACGGACAGTAGCTCCGTTTGTTGTTGTCTTTCATAGACCCTAGTGGTCTATGCTGCAGACAATGCAGTCTCAGCTTGCGGTTTTGATGCAGGAGTTTCAGGCAGAGAAGGTTAGCACACCTCCTCCTGCGAGCGCTCCTCCACCTCTGCGCAGTCCACCCTGCCAGACGTTCGATGTTGAGGCTCCTCCTGCCTCCATGCGTGAGCTGCCGCATTGGGAGTTGCCAGGTACCAGCGCTATGCAGCAACCTCCTCTTACCTTGAGGCAGGAGCCTCTTGCTATGCGGCAATCTCCTCAACCCTTGAGGCAGGAGCCTCATGCGTTGCGGCAACCTCCTCCACCCATGAGGCAGGAGCCTCATGCGTTGCGGCAACCTCCTCCACCCATGAGGCAGCAGCCTCATGCTATGCGGCAACCTCCTCTACCCATGAGGCAGGAGCCTCATGCTATGAGGAGCCTCATGCTATGCGGCATCCTCCTCAACCCATGAGGCAGGAGCCTCATGCTATGCGGCAACCTCCTCTACCCATGAGGCAGGAGCCTCATGCTATGCGGCATCCTCCTCAAACCATGAGGCAGGAGCCTCATGCTATGCGGCATCCTCCTCAACCCATGAGGCAGGAGCCTCATGCTATGAGGAGCCTCATGCTATGCGGCATCCTCCTCAACCCATGAGGCAGGGACCTCATGCTATGAGGAGCCTCATGCTATGCGGCATCCTCCTCAACCCTTGAGGCAGGAGCCTCATGCTATGCGGCAACCTCCTCTACCCATGAGGCAGGAGCCTCATGCTATGCGGCATCCTCCTCAACCCATGAGGCAGGAGCCTCATGCTATGCGGCATCCTCCTCAACCCATGAGGCAGGAGCCTCATGCTATGAGGAGCCTCATGCTATGCGGCATCCTCCTCAAACCATGAGGCAGGAGCCTCATGCTATGCGGCAACCGCCTCAACCCATGAGGCAGGAGCCTCATACTATGCGGCATCCTCCTCAACGCATGCGGCATGAGCCTCATCCCTTGCAGCATGAGCCTCATCCCATGCAGCATGAGCCTCATACCATGCAGCATGAGCCTCATCCCATGCAGCATGAGCCTCATCCCATGCAGCATAAGCCGCACGCCATGCAACATGCTCTGCTTACCTCTCAGCATGCTCTACATACAGCATGCTCTGCATACCTTACCGCATGCTCCTCAGTCACACATCTTTGGTTGTTGCCAACTCACAAGACTGTCAAGCAGTTTCATAACGTTGCCTTCTGGTCTGCTGCTTTTGCACCAGTGAAACCCTCACTGAGAGAACTTAGCTTTTCTCGGATATGGTTCCTGTAGATGAGAAAGTGCTATTCTCCCTTCTTCTGATATTCCCTTGAGGACTCTGTCATTTGGAGAGGAGCCTTTAGCTGCTTAGCCTCCTATGGACTTTTATTTAAGCATAACATGCTTCCAGGGAGGGTAATGGTTCCACTTCAGTCGCTAACCCCGTCTGTTACCACACCTGCTCCCATAGACCTTGAGCTTTGTTGCAAGACATGCAGTCCAAGCTTAGTCCTTGTTAGAGGATTTTTTGTTTACGGAGTCAGTGTGTCACTGGGAAGACGTTCAACAACCAGCAGAAGTGACTTGTTGTGACGCAGTGCGGCAACCTCAGCAACCCGATAAGGAGTTGTCTGTACGACCCAGACAGTCTAGACAGTTTCGGGTTGTCGCTGTACTTCCTCGCTTCCCCATGGTTGACAGTTCACAGACTGTGCAGCAGTACCATGATCTTGTGTCCGGCTCCGTCAGACGACTGGCTTTTAAGAGCTCCCACAAGTCGTCGCTGTCTGGAGATTCTCAGATGGACTATGGATCTGACCAAGGAACTGGGCCTCCTGGTCAATTTTGAGGAGTCCCAGCTCGTCCCATCCCAGACCATTGTCTACCTGGGTATGGATCTTCAGAGTCGAGCTTTTCGGGCTTTTCCGTCGGCCCCAAGGATCTACCAAGCCCTAGAATGCATCCAGAGCATGCTGAGAAGGAACCGATGCTCAGTCAGGTAGTGGATGAGTCTAACAGGGACACTTTCATCGCTGGCCCTGTTCATCGAGTTAGGGAGACGCCACCTCCGCCCCCTTCAGTATCATCTAGCTGCTCACTGGATAAAGGACATGACGCTAGAGACGGTCTCAGTTCCTGTTTCAGAAGAGAGGAGGTCTACTCTCACGTGGTGAAAGAACAGCTTTCTTCTCAAGGAAGTCTACCTTTGGCTGTTCAGAAACCCGACCGCCGTCTCTTCTCTGACGCATCAGACACGGGCTGGGGTGCGATTTTGGACGGACAGGAATGCTCGGGAACATGGAATCAGGAGCAAAGGACACTTCACATCAATTGCAAGGAGCTGTTGGCAGTTCATCTGGCCTTGATAAACTTCAAGTCCCTCCAGCTTAACAAGGTGGTGGAGGTGGACTCTGACAACACCACAGCCTTGGCTTACATCTCCAAGCAGGGAGGGACTCATTCGTGGAAGTTGTTCTAGATCGCAAGGGACCTCCTCATCTGGTCAAAAGATCGAAAGCTCACGCTGGTAACGGGGTTCATTCAGGGCGATATGAATGTCATGGCAGATCGCCTCAGCCGGAAGGGTCAGGTCATCCCCACAGAGTGGACCCTTCACAAGAATGTTTGCAGCAGACTTTGGGCCCTGTGGGGTCAGCCAACCATAGATCTGTTCGCTACCTCGATAACCTAGAGGCTCCCGTTGTATTGTTCTCCGATTCCAGACCCAGCAGCAGTTCACGTGGATGCTTTTCTGCTGGATTGGTCCCATCTCGACCTGTATGCATTCCCGCCGTTCAAGATTGTCAACAGGGTACTTCAGAAGTTCGCCTCTCGCAAAGGGACACGGCTGACGTTGGTTGGCTCCGCTCTGGCCCGCGAGAGAATGGTTCATAGAGGTACTGCAATGGCTGGTCGACATTCCCAGGACTCTTCCTCTAGGAGTGGACCTTCTACGTCTACCTCACGTAAAGAAGGTACGCCCAAACCTCCACGCTCTTCGTCTGACTGCCTTCAGACTTTCGAAAGACTCTCAAGAGCTAGGGGCTTTTCGAAGGAGGCAGCCAGAGCGATTGCCAGAGCAAGGAGGACATCCACTCTCAGAGTCTATCAGTCTATAGGGGAAGTCTTCCGAAGCTGGTACAAGGCCAATGCAGTTTCCTCAACCAGTACCACTGTAACCCAGATTGCTGACTTCTTGTTACATCTAAGGAACGTAAGATCCCTTTCAGCTCCTACGATCAAGGGTTACAGAAGTATGTTGGCAGCGGTTTTCCGCCACAGAGGCTTGGATCTTTCCACCAACAAAGATCTACAGGACCTCCTTAGGTCTTTTGAGACCTCAAAGGAACGTCGGTTGTCCACTCCAGGCTGGAATCTAGACGTGGTCCTAAGGTTCCTTATGTCATCAAGATTTGAACCTCTCCAATCAGCCTCTTTTAAGGACCTCACATTAAAAACTCTTTTCCTCGTGTGCTTGACAACAGCTAAAAGAGTAAGTGAGATCCACGCCTTCAGCAGGAACATAGTTTTCACATCTGAAACGGCTACATGTTCCTTGCAGCTCGGTTTTTTGCTAAAACGAGCTTCCTTCACGTCCTTGGCCTAAGTCGTTCGAGATCCCAAGCCTGTCCAACTTGGTGGGGAACGAACTGGAGAGAGTACTTTGCCCAGTTAGAGCTCTTAGGTACTATCTAAAAAGGTCATAACCTTTACGAGGACAATCAGAAGCCTTATGGTGTGCTATCAAGAAACCTTCTCTTCCAAGGTCTAAGAACTCAGTTTCTTACTAATTCAGGCTCCTGATTAGGGAAGCACATTCTCATCTGAAGGAAGAAGACCTTGCTTTGCTGAAGGTAAGGACACATGAAGTGAGAGCTGTGGCTACTTCAGTGGCCTTCAAACAGAACCGTTCTCTGCAGAGTGTTATGGATGCAACCTATTGGAGAAGCAAGTCAGTGTTCGCATCATTCTATCTCAAAGATGTCCAGTCTCTTTACGAGAACTGCTACACCCTGGGACCATTCGTAGCAACGAATGCAGTAGTAGGCGGGGGCTCAGCCACTACATTCCCATAATCCCATAACCTTTTTAACCTTTCTCTTGAATACTTTTTATGGGTTGTACGGTCGGCTAAGAAGCCTTCCACATCCTTGTTGATTTGGCGGGTGGTCAATTCTTTCTTGAGAAGCGCCGAGGTTAAAGGTTGTGATGAGGTCCTTTAGTATGGGTTGCAGCCCTTTATACTTCAGCACCTAAGAGTCGTTCAGCATCCTAAGAGGACCGCTACGTTCAGTAAGGAAGACGTACTTAATAAAGGCAGAGTAATGGTTCAAGTCGTCTTCCTTACCAGGTACTTATTTATTTTATGTTATTTTTGAATAACTAATAAAATAAAATACGGGATACTTAGCTTCTTTGTTAACATTTATGCTGGTCTCCACCCACCACCCTGGGTGTGAATCAGCTACATGATTATCGGGTAAGATTAATATTGAAAAATGTTATTTTCATTAGTAAAATAAATTTTTGAATATACTTACCCGATAATCATGATTTAATTGACCCACCCTTCCTCCCCATAGAGAACCAGTGGACCGAGGAAAAAATTGAGGTGGTGTTGACAAGAAGTACTGGAGTACCTGACCACAGATGGCGCTGTTGTGTACACCCCCACCTGTATAGCGATCGCTGGCGTATCCCGACCGTAGATTTCTGTCGGCAACAGAGTTGACAGCTACATGATTATCGGGTAAGTATATTCAAAAATTTATTTTACTAATGAAAATAACATATTTTCCAAGAGAATGAGACCAACCTGACCTCTCTATGACAAAAATTAAGGCTGTTAGAGCAATTTAAAAGAAATATACTGCAAAATGTGCTGGGAAAAAAGTAACCCCTTGGAAATTTCCTAATAGCCTTGGGGTAAAAGGGTTAATATTCATAAATGAAAGCAATTTGTGATTTTCAATAAGATCAAGTGTTAGATTGATTTTTATTTCCTGGACAGTTTAGTCTATTATGTTTGCCAAAGTAGGAAATGTTTTTAAATGGAAATTATATTTGATAATCAAAGTAGCGCAGAAGTTGTTTGATGAAGGGATGCATTACTGTAGGTATATACAAAAAGTAGTGGCCCTCTTTACATCAGTTTGACGTATGTCATTTCCAACTTGACGTAGCTTATCGTTTAATATTAACCCTTTTACCCCCACCATAAGGTTAAATTTTGAGCACATTTTGCTATATATTTTTTTTTCAAATTGCTCTACCAGACTTAATTTTCCTTATAGAGAGGTCAAGTTGGTCTCATTCTCTTGGAAAATGTCTGAAGTTTCTCAAAAAATTATCAAAAATGTGCAAAAACATGTAATTAACAGTGTTTTGCAAGAACGTACCGGTACGTCCTTTGGGGGTGAAAGGGTTAAATACAAAAATAACATCCACATTACCCCATTTTACGCACCCTCAAGTAGGTCACTCCTTAGTACATTATTATTATTATGATCACAAACTAAGCTATTACCCTAATTGGAAAAGCAAGATACTATAAACCCAAGGGCTCCGACAGGAAAAAATATCCCAGGGAGGAAAGGAAACAAGAAAATAACGAACTACAAGAGAAGTAATAATCAAAATAAAATATAATTAGAACAGTAATAACATAGTTAGATCTTTCATTTATAAAGTATAAAAACCTCAAAAAAACAGGAGAGAGAGAAATAAGATATAACAGTGTGTCCGAATGTACCCTTAAGCAAGAAAATTCCAATCAAGTCCGTGGAAGGCCATTTTACAGGGGCGATGGCACTACCCAGGACTAGAGAGCAGTGGTTTAATTTTGGAGTGTCCTTCTCCTAGAAAATCTGCTTACCAATAGGAAATTAGTCACTGAACAATTACTTTGTAGTAGTTAACCCCTTGAGCAAAAAAGAATTGTTTGGTAAACTCAGTGTTGTCAGGTGTATGAGGACAAAGGAGAATGTGGAGAGAATAGGCCATCCTATTCGTGTATATGTAGGCAAAGACAAAATGAGGTGTAACCAGAGAGAGGGATCCAATATAGTACTGTCTGACCAGTCAAAGGACCCAATAACTTTAGCGGTAGTATCTCAATGGGTGGCTTGTTCCCTGGCCAACTTAGTACCTTTAAACGATGATAATGGCTAAAAAAACTAAACAAAATTGTATTTGTAAAATTAGTGAATACATACTTTCAATATGACAATTTTAGTGTTCAGTACAGTATACATTGAAAAGTATTTAGTCACATAGCCCTACCAGTTTTAACTTATGCACCAGGAACTTTGAGCCCTACTAAAGCCTTAGAACATAAGCTAGTTACACTCAAAAGATCTATGGAAAGAATAATGATGGAAATAATACTAGAGACAAAAAGAGCAACATGGATATGAGAGCAAATTAAGTAGAAAAGTATAAGGATATATATATATATATATATATATATATATATATATATATATATATATATACACACACACACACACACACACACACACACACACACACACACAGTGGTACCTCTACATACGAATTTAATCCGTTCCAGAACCAACTTCGGATGTAGAAAATGTTTGGATGTAGAAACGAATTTTCCCATAAGAATACATTGAAATAGGATTAATCCGTAGTTGAGCCCAAAAACCTATGATAACTTCTTAATAAACTACTACACATAATTTCCCATGAGAATAATGCACACTAAATTAGATAATAGACATGTAAATAAGAAGAATTAGCAAAAAATGATAAATAAGAAATGGGTTTTTAGCGTCACTTTACCTTAGAAACTCCAGCGCAGGTGTTGTTGGTCTTGCTACGCAGAGAGGAGACGGGCGGGCGGCGAGGTGGTAGAGAGGTTAACTACGATAAACGTACACTACCGTAACTTATTCTAACTTACACCAAGTGAACTTTAACATAACTTAGCTTATTTTTTTTTTTTTTATATTTTATATTTTTTTTTACATTTTCTTTCTTTCTTTTTTATGATTAATTTTAATCACTTTCACTCTCTACACTTAAAATTGATTGAATTTCTTTCGCTTCACTTTGCCGTTTTCTTTGTTTCACTTTCTTCCGCTTCACTCTTTGCCGTTTTCTTCGAATCACTTACATCCTCTTCATCACGAGTTCGCTTCGTAGGTTTTTTAAAGAAATTATCGATAGATAATTGCTTGGTAAGGCTTTTCAGAATGTTTCGAAAGTGAGTTAGGCAAACATCATCGAACTGCGAAACTACACGACAAACCTGCAATTTTTTGGGGTGGTATTTGTCGATGAAGTCGACCACGTCTTGATATTTTCCTAACACCTCTTTTATATGCGCCGAACCTAACACATGTTCTACCTCCTCGCTCCCTTCCTCGTCATCACTCATGTGCTCGGACATAGCATGGAGTTCCTTGAGCTCATCTGTGGTAAGTTCGTCGTGATGTTCGGCGACGAGTTCCGTAACGCCATCTGCGTCGACCTCCAGACCCATGGACTTGCCAAGGGAGACGATTTCCTCTACGTCTTCCGCTGCACCCACCACGGGATCAGGTTCGGGGTCAAAACCTTCGAAATCTCGGGAAGAAACTGCATCAGGCCACAGCTTCTTCCAGGCAGAATTGAGGGTCCGTCGAGTTAATCCCACCCAAGCCTGATCAATGATCTTCAAGCAGTGCACAATGTTGAAGTGGCTCGTCCAAAATTCACGCAAAGTTAAGTTGGTGCTTTGCGTGACATTAAAGCCCTGCTTAATTAAGTGCTTGGTGTACATCTTCTTAAAATTAGAGATGACTTGCTGGTCTATGGGCTGGAGGATAGAGGTGGTATTCGGTGGAAGATACAGCACCTTTATGAACTTAAATTCATCGAAGATATCATCTTCAAGTCCGGGGGGGTGGGTGAGCGGGTGCATTGTCAAGGCATAGCAGGCACTTTAAAGGCAATTTCTGTTCATAAAGATACTTCTTCACAGAAGGGCCGAAAACTTGGTTAACCCATTGCACAAAGAACTCCCTAGTGACCCAGGCCTTCGAGTTGAATCGCCAGAAAACATAAAGCTGGTCCTTATCGACGTTGTGTGCCTTGAAGGGCCTAGGGTTCTCGGAATGGTAAACCAGTAAGGGCTTGACTTTAAAAGTCCCCGCTAGCGTTGGCACATAGGGCAAGAGTCAACCGATCCTTCATTGGCTTATGCCCAGGCAATTTCTTCTCTTCGGCGGTGATGTAGGTTCGACTGGGCATCTTCTTCCAAAACAGCCCGGTTTCATCACAATTAAACACTTGCTGCTCTACGTAGCCTTCTTCCAGCACGATCCTTTCGAAGTTCTTGACAAAGTCAGCTGCAGCCTTTGTGTCCACACTAGCAGCCTCTCCGTGGCGAACAACTGAATGAATCCCGGACCGTTTCTTAAATTTCTCAAACCAGCCACGAGATGCCTTGAAATCATCTGAGGAAGGTTCGGTTGAACTCTCCCCAGCATCACCCCCAGAGCTCTCCTCCTTCAAGTCCGTAAAGATGGTGTGCGCCTTCTCGCAGATGACAGTCTCGGTGTTGGTGTCGCCAACGATCTGGCTGTCCTTGATCCACACTAGCAGAAGTCGTTCCATCTCTTCTATGATAGGGCTACGGCGTTTTGAAATAATGGTGATCCCCTTAGAAGGTTTCACTGCTTTAATAGCTTCCTTCTGTTTAAGGATTGTCGAGATCGTCGACATATTACGGCCATACTGTTTAGCAAGTTCACTCATGTTTTTCAATAATTTCCTGCTTTACGTCTAAAGAAAGCATTTTCTTCTTCCTTTTCTCACCACTACCACTACCACTTGCAAAACTAAGCCTTTTAGGACCCATGATTTACGTAAATTACCGTTAAAGGATGCACGTAAAAAATCACGATTAAAACACAGTTAATAGCAGAACGCACAGGGCACAACCGCAAGAAGCCGACGAGAACAGAGGACTGACCCGAGCCGCGCTAATTGAGGGTCCCTCCGAGGTCGAAGTGCTGCCTTCTATCGGCGGAAATAAAAAACACTTCAAGCGCTATGAGCACCGACTACGCGTACGAGTTTTGTTTACTTCGGGTGTCGAAAAAACATTCGGGTGTAGAGTAGGAACGTGTTCGAATTGTACTTCGCGTGTCGAAAAATTCGGATACAACCGGTACGACGAAAATTGCTTACTTCGTGTGTCGAAATAAAATTCGGGTGTAGAGTAAAAAATTTGCTCGAATTTTACTTCAGATGTTGGAAAATTCGGATGTAGATACGTTCGTGTGTAGAGGTTCCACTGTATATATATATATATATATATATATATATATATATATATATATATATATATATATATATATATATATATATATATATATAGATATAGATATACACATATGTATTATACACACACACAGTTAACTCCCTGTTACCACGAGTTATGTAAACCAGATTTCGATGTTATAAGAGTTGAATTTCATTTCCCGCCTAAGAAGAAGAATGAGAGTTAGCCAGAGATTATTATTAGCCTATTTAAGCTCACAAACAAATAAATTATAGTTTTTAATGTAGTACCAAAAAAAGGTAATCTAATTTTACGAATAAATGTACAATCATACTTGTAAATATAGATGTTTACAATTTAGTATGTTTACAGTACATTGCAGTTATTGCTTTTTTCATGGCTACATTGAACAATAGAAATGCCCATGAATATAAAGAGGTAGTATAATAAAGATTACATTTATGAATTTAAATAAATAAATATTTTACACAAATTTATAAGTATTAAAAGTTTTCCAGAGTGCCTTACAGGATTTTTTCAACCTTTTCCTTAAATTCATATTAGCTGCCTCCTGACTTACTCATAGTGCCAATGATTTGGTGGTATAATTGCTCATTCTTAAACAAAATTACAAATCAATTATTGGCAAAGAATTACTCACTCGTTCATTTCACCAGTGCTTCTTTCTCACGGGAACAAGGCTTTTATGTCATGACAAAAAATTTCCTTTTATTTCTTATTTTGGCTAAAACTTTTTAATTTGAAGATATATAGCCCATGAATCCTTAATAAATATTGGAATTATATGTATTTAGCAGTTTGATGAGGCACCTTCTAAATGATCTGAGTCATTCAGGACTTATCATTGCTGTGATAATGCTCTGGGAGTGTTTTTTGTTAGTGGGAGTGTTTATTGTTAGGAATTTTAAGCATCGTTTTTTTAATATTGCAAATCACATGCATTTTCAACTTTTAACCAGGTGCATTACCATCTTTTAACCCTTTTACCCCCAAAGGACGTACTGGTACGTTTCACAAAAGCCATCCCTTTACCCCCATAGACGTACCGGTACGTCCTTGCAAAAAAATGCTATAAAAAATTTTTTTTTCATATTTTTGACAATTTTTTGAAAAAATTCAGGCATTTTCAATGTGACCTCTCTATGACAAAAAATTAAGGCTGTTAGGGCAATTTAAAAAAAATGTACTGCAAAATGTGCTGGGGAAAAAATAACCCCTTGGGGGTTAAGGGTTGGAAATTTCCAAAGAGCCTGGGGGTAAAAGGGTTAACCAGGTGCATTACCATCTTTTAAGTGTGTTAGACATCTAGAAGTTTTGGGTTTAGCCTTAATGCATTAATTGGAATCTGGCTTTAAGTAAGCTCTGAAATTATTGTTGGATCTTTATTATTTAGAGGTGTGAGCTTTATAAAGATTTGAACAATTTTACTGAAATTAGATGTTATAACTGAATCTTATATATCCGATTCTTTTTCTTATACAGATTGTGCGTATCAGAAATGAGTCGTGTTGTTGTGGGAGTGTTACGGGCCGTAGTGGGTGATGGGGCAGATGCAACACAAGTTCTGTCACAACAGCTGTCAGGCTTGCCCCTCACACATGATTATGCATTGGCAGAGCTTAATTTAGTAACTGAACATTATCTCGCACATCTTTCAACGGACGAGTAAAGAGAAATATTTTATTTGCTTTGTTAGTCTTACGGTTTTAGAAGGTAAATGCTCCTGTACAGTGATAGTGTAGATTGTATCTTATATTTTTTTGTCTAACCATTTCATTATAATTGCACGTTGCCCTGTACTTTGTTCCTGAATATAAATAAAAGTCATAGGTTACATTAGGTAATGGCTACCAGTTGTAAATTAGGGCTATTTCTATAAAATTTGCTTTATGTTTACACCACTGTGTTCAAGTAGCATAGAAAAATAATCTCTTATTTTGTTTTATATGAGGTCAGTTTCGTAAATGAAGAATCTTTACTAACATGAATGGAAGCTGTTGTGAATGGATTTTATGGGCATCAGTCTCCATAGTCGATTTGAAATTATGTAAATATTGTGTAATGTATATACTAGATGGCTCAAGTACAATGAGAGAGTTGTGTACATAAATGTACTTGGTAATCATTTGTTTTGTACATTTTGATACTAAAAGGAAACATACTTTTAACAAGTTTAGTGTTTTTAGATATGGTAGTGCAAGTGTTAAATTTTTTTCCTGAATCAAGATAATGTATGTGTGTTCACAGTGAATTTTTATTTTATTCATTTACATTACTCCTAAAATTCATTTCTCTCTCCAACAAGAATAGATAACATTGGTTTTGTTTCTAGAAAATGCTTTATTTTGGTATCAAGATGAATTATGGATTTAATTTTGTCCATGGCTATTTAAAGGATAGGTTAAGGCAGTTTTGGTTATTTTGAAAACTAAAAGAATTATTTTTTTGGTATTGAAGTTATGTAAGATAATCGTATTTTACTTACCGTGAGGGCCGTGTTAGTTGATCGGATTTTCACAGATATCCCTTTTTATTCTATTAATTTGTAAGTTTAAATGCTAACATTTGTTTTTGCTGTAGTTTATTATGGAAGGATGTTCACTTGGAAAGTCCTGTACAGAATTAATGGTATTCATTGTAGTGGTCATGCTTTATCATGGTAACTGTGGAGAAGGTGTGAAATACGTTGCATAGTAGTTGTTTAAGATCTTGTTATAAAAAGGTGTAGTATACAAAAAGATTTTGCTTGTTGAAGTTTAGCTTTAATTGATTGCAGAAGCATTCAATAAAGCACAAGGTTTGTTGGTGAAATTTATTTTCTAATTAGAATTACACCCTTAGTGTCATTTGCTTGTGTAACATTTACGTCTTGTGTAAAAGCGTGGTAATGAGGTTAGTGTCGATGTTCAGGCTATTTACTATTATTAAATTTTGATAAGAAAGTAGTTTGCACTACATACATCCTTGCTTTGAGGCACGTATTGTAGAGGTAAATTGACAAATTATAGCATACTTTTCATTACAAAACTCATCATACACTAGAATAAAGCTCTTCCCTTTTGAGAAGTGTAAATAACAAGGTGTTTCCATTAAGAAAAAAGTTTATATAATTTTGCTTTTTTTGTGTTAAATATTTTATATTCTTACCTGGAAACTGAAATGTAGCTGGTTTTCTCCTTATTTAGGACTTCCCAGTATTTTACCTTCATAAATTATCTTATAGTGTCATAGGCTTTCTTTAGGAAAGTTTCAAACGAATTGAGAATATCTACAGAATTACTGTTGTAAAGGTGCTGCTCTTGTTTACGCACAAGTGTAGACATAATTTCTCTTATGTTAAATACAGCACATCATATTTTTATCTGGAAACAGAAATGAAGTGGGCTTTCTCCTTATTTTAAACTTGTCAGCATTTTACTATGTCTTTTGAAATGATAGTATGCTCCCGTAGACTTTCTTTAAGGATGTTGCAAATGACCTAACAAGAATACCTACAGAATTCCTATTCTAAAGGTGCTATTCTTGTTCATAAGTAACCCTTATTATCGTAACTTTTCGATGATGTGATATTGTTCGATATATTTTTGTTAGTTCTTTTCTTTCATCGTGATCAGTGAAACTAATTGTTAGTTTGTCATGTCATGTTGATTTATATTTTAGACATGGATTAAATGTTTTATTATTAAAAGGCTAGTGGTTAAGCTATTTCATCTGTATTTTACTTATATACTATTGATGTATGAAATAAACATTTTCAAGTAAATATGTCAAAATTTTCATTATGCAACATCAGTAATGTACCATGCAAGTTTACTTATATTCATTGTTAATGAGCATATTCTGAAACACTGGAAATTCCTACTAATTGAATTATTCCCTTAATTTTTTATGGCCACAGTATGTTGCTCCCAGGACTAGTATCTTTGCCATGAGGAAAAAAACAAGATAGGTAAGATATTCAAATCACTGTAGTAACTTTAGTCATTTAAGATTTGGCATTCATTTATGGTTCATTAGTTTTCTAAAAAGGTATTATTTTTACAACTGAATAAGCAGAATAGCAATAAAACTGGTATAGATATGAGAAATTTATATGTATATAACGGAAAAAAATGTGCTACCTGTGTGGATATGAAGATTCGGTAAAAGAAATGAGAGATTTATTGCATTTTATTTGTAAATAAATTCTGCATCAACAGGTTTTTTATTTTTTTCCGATTTGATCTAAAAGTATGGTAATTAAAAAAGAAAATTGTAAAATAAAAATTATGAGCTCAAAACAGCAAATTTTAGGTTTTTTTCCCTCCTGTTGTTATTTAGGATCCAGTGGTTCAACCAAGGCTCTTAAGAACACTAGCATAGGCCTATTCTACACTAAGATACCAGTTTTTATTTTTTATTATTTGAAAAGAAATTCAACGTCAATTGGTCGTCGGGAGTCATCACTTGGACAATGTCAGGGACGTCCATCAGTTGCCAAAGATTTAAGTGTAACTTGCTTGTTACAACCTATTAATCAAAGGATGTTTTAGCTGTTGTAAAGTCACCCTCCAGTTGTACTAACTGTAGGTGAAAAGAACAGATATGGTCTACATCAGTGGTTCCCAACCTGGGGGAAATTTCTCCCTGGGGGAAATTTGAAGCTTCCAGGGGGGAAATAATTAGACTACCTACTAACTAAAACAAGCGGAAAATGTGCTCATAGTACGTGCGGCAATTTGTTGCTAGCCATTCAATTGTGATATGATCATATTAGTTCTCAAAGACATGATATTCAAAGGGAGAATTGGGGTGTCATGCCCATTTCTGAGGCAGGCGAGTGGGCATGAGGGCTGGGCGGGGCATGAAGGGGGAAATCTGGATAGTTGAACTGGGTGCAGGGGGGAAATGACAGAAAAAGGTTGGGAACCACTGGTCTACATGGCTGGAAGGATATAACCCCATTCTCTTGACTTCATTCCATTGTGCAACTCTATAAAGTTAACGTATCTACTACACTCCCACAGATCGTCTGAGAAGTTCAACTATCTCTTCAACAAAATTTTACTCTTATGTTCCTTGTTTTACGTAATGAGTGTTCTAGTGTTTTAGGAACTCAACTGCTGCCTGATTCCCTCTTGGCTTATGTTCAAGCATTTTATTAGGTTTTTAACCAAGTGTCTTCCTGTACAGGTTGTAAATCAACTCGAATCAGGATAGTTACCGGTAAGTAATAAAATATATTTCACAATATAATTTCTCATTTACGGAGAAATTTAATCCATTTTCAACTTATTTTTTGTAATTGATAAATTTCAGAAATTTAATAGTAAGAGGTTGTTCTTTGTCCATTCTTCCAAGTCCTTTGCATGGTTGGGTGACCAGGGATCGGTGACTATAAGATGATGCTTTATTTGTGTTATTGCCAAAGGCAAAGTTGGTGATTGAAGTACTTTACCTGTGTTATTGCCCAAGGCAAACTGGGTGATTGAAATAACACAGTTGCTCATGCATATAATCTGCAGTTCAGTCATGCCCTCCATGGACAAAGGAGGGCCCTTTTGTGCCTTCAGAAAAATTGAGAGCTGTATAATACATTAGGTGCTTGCAAAAATTGTAATGTGCCATGGTTCAAGTTTGCGCAGAAAAATTTTACTTGTTCTAGACCACTAAGGTTAAGCCAGACTGGGTGTCATCGTAGTCTTTCATTTCAGCTATATCTATTAATGAGTATAACTCACAGGACATGTGTCACACAGACTTTCAGCAAGCTGCTGAGGCAGCTCGTGATCCAATTGTTATTTTGTTCCAACACAAATACTTACCTCGAACTACTTTCTTTGGAGTCACTTGTGATCTCTCTCTTTCGACCAAAGTTTTCGCGCCGTTACCCCCCTACTCCGTTCTCTACATAGGCCTATCCCCGCCGCCAAGGAATGCGCCCCGAGGGCAGGATTAGGGCAGGTCACTGCCTCTCTGGGTCATTCTCCTCATTAAGTTCCTTGGTCGTGAGCTGTTCACAGCTCACTCTCGTCTCTCTCGATCCTTTGTGCGCGTTTAGTGTTCCACGTGTTCCCAGCGTGGGGACTTGTGTTTTTTCGCAGTGCGTTCTTCTCAAGTGTTACCGTGCTTTCACCCTGTGTGTATCCCCAGTGTACTTAATAGCTCGCTTAGTGTTGTACCATTCGTGTGCGAACGATGGATCACGCTCGTCGTTGCCCTGGGCCTAGAGCCGGAAAGTCGTGTGGGGCTTTCCTCTCAAAGCCAGAGGTGGATCCTCACTCCCTTTGTTCCTCGTGTAGGGGGAAAGTTTGCTCCTCCGCGGACACGTGTCCAGAGTGCGTAGGTTGGGATGATATTCAGTGGGTACGCTACGGTACTAAAAAGAAGAAATCTTCGAAGCGTTCCCCCAGGAAGATTAGTGTCGTATCTTCGTTACCGTCGGCCAGTGATCGGTCCGACGAAGCCTCGGCTTCTCCGTCTCCGCAGAGGAGAGGGCAAGAAGTCTCTAGTGTTGTGGAAGGTCAAGGCGTTCTTCCCAGGGAATCCAGTGCGAGGGAAGAACCAAGGGCGGGCCCCTCTAGGGCTAACGAAGGGCCCGGTAGTGCTTCGGGTGAGTCAGGCCTTGTGATGGGGTGCCACGCGTCCTCTGAAGACCCCTAATGGGGCAGTGTTGTAGTCTCAGAGTCCCCGCCGCCCTCGTGGGCCGGTGCGTCAGGCTCTCCCCCGCCAGGGGACAGCCAAACTAAAGTTCGCCGTCTGAGCAGCGATGCCTTCGGATGGAAGCTACCGAAGACGCCAGGGAGGTCGCCGCTGAGAATGGACGTGACCCTTGACCCCTGGCTCCCTAGCATGGAACGGTTGGACTCTTTTCCGAGGATTTTCTCCAGCCCTCGATCTCGGGCACCCAGCGTCGGAGGAAATCCCCCGCGGATCACGCAAACAGCCGTTACGCGAGAAACGTGGCGTCGTCGGACTCGTCGGAAGTGGATTCGTCGAGGAGGAAGTCAGGGTGAAGCGTCGCAGGCGAAGGGAGCAGTCCGAGAGCGAACATTCCCGCTCTAGGTCAAGGTCGCGGGTTAGCAGGAAGCGCTCCCGCTCCCAGTCTCGTAAGTATAAGAGAAGTGTTTCTCCCGGGGGCGCCTGGGTCTACGTGCCTTCGGGAGAGTCCAAGATACTTCATTCACCAGACCATCGGTGACTAGGCTGCCGCCCTCTATGCACAGCCTAGAACCGCGCGATCTGGCACGCAGAAAAGACCTCTCGAAGAGGCATAAGTCCTCGAGGCCTCCGGTTCACCCCGCCCAGCGGGGGGAAACGCGCATCTTAGCAGGCAGCCTGGCCGAACCAGCCCAGCTGGTGCGGCCATCGAGTAGGAAGGAACGGTTCCCGTTGTCGGGTCATCCCACCGGGACCGTGACCTCCGCTTTCAGAGCCTTAGGGCAACCGAGGGCCCTCACTGAGCCGGCGGTACCCGCCTTTCCGCGGGATATACCCACTTATGGAGCTCACTACCGTTACAGGACTGCCCCCCTGGACCCAAGGGCTGGACGGCCGGTCTGCCTGACCAGCAACCCAGCGCCCCCACTCCAGGCCGAAGCCTCGGCTGACGGAGGAGAAGCTTCCCCGTCGGAGGACTCCGCCTATAGAAGAGTAGTGGGACTCATTAGGAGGCAGCATGGGATTACGGAACCCTCGGCTCCGAAGGGTGATTCCTGGAGGTCAAGCCTCCTGAGGATTACTCGTCACGCCACCCTTCCGAAGTCTTCCCTGGCCCTTCCTCTTGCCCCAGACCTGGTACTAGGGCAGGAGTACATAGACAACTTGGTGGCCAGCAATGCAGAGGCCCCCAAGTCCCAGAGTGCCTCGAAACTGCTCCAGGGCCTCAAATCGCAGGGTAAAGTGTACATTCCGGAAGGGCGTCGCCCAGGCCCCTATAGAGTGGACCCAGCCTTGGACGTCCTGGGACAGGGCGGCTCAGACGAAAGGGCCTCTTCAGCCCCAGTTTGCTTCTCTCCTACGGAGGCCGCCATGATGGAGGAGATGTCGCGGGACCTAGTCAACGTCTCCTCATGGCTGGACTGGTGGGCCTCCACGTTAGTAAACGTCCAAGCCTCCGTCGACCCCGAAGATCCTGAACAGCAGAGCCTCCTGACGGACCTTCTCACCTCCGGGGGGAAGACACTTAAGTTTCTCTCGTATCAGGCGCTCGCCCTTACGGCCAACTGGGTCCTCCGTAAACGAGACACGGTCCTGGCTAAGGTATCTAGGAGGATCCCGGACAGAGAGGCCCGGGCCGTACGTAGCCTTCCCTTGTGGGGTGAGTCACTATTCCCATTGAAAGAACTGGAGAGGCTGATGGAGAAAGTGTCTAAGAGGAAGGAGGCCAACGTCCACAGACCTGCGTCGTCTAAGAGACCTCCCTACAGGAGGGCCGCCTCGGATAGCGCCGTGACATCTCAGGCCGCCCCCAGCACTTCGACTCCTCAACCCTCCCGCAGAGGAACACCAGCTTCGTCTAGCTCCTTCAGGTCGGGTTACTCCGCCTCTAGGAGAGGCAGGTCAGGCCGCCCCTCGAGGAGAAGGTAGAGGGAGAGGCCCCCTACTCCCGCCCAAGCCTCGGGTTGGGGGATGCCTCAGACCACATTGGCAAGCATGGAAGGCACAAGGAGCGGATCCTTGGACGGTGTCCGTCCTGAAGGAGGGCTACAGGCTTCCCTTCCTAGCGGATCCACCCCCTCTTATCCCAGCCAGCCAGACAGAATGGTTGGCTCCCAGGGACCCGATGAAGAGGGCCGCCCTTCAAGAGGAGATTTCCTCCATGTTGGAGAAGGGTGCCATGGAAGAGGTCCTTCTCCCAGGCCCAGGCTTCTACAGCCGCCTGTTTCTGGTAGAGAAAGCAACGGGGGGGTGGAGACCCGTGATAGACCTGTCGGCCCTCAACAAGTTCGTCAAGAAGACGGACTTCAAGATGGACACCCCAAAATCCGTCCTGCTGTCCTTGAGGGAGAAAGATTATATGATGACTGTCGACCTCAAGGACGCATACTTCCAGATCCCTGTCCACCCGTCGAGTCGGAAGTTCCTCCGGGTAAAATGGGGTCCCCAGATCCTGCAGTTCAAGACCCTTTGCTTCGGCCTGTCGACGGCCCCTCAAGTGTTCACGAGGGTCTTCGCAACAGTCTCCGTGTGGGCTCACGAACGGGGTATCCGCCTCATCAGATACCTGGACGACTGGTTGCTCCTTTCCACCTCAAGGGCCCTCTTGGAGGAACAAGGGAGAAGCCTCCTCCAGTTTGACAGGAATCTGGGGATCGTAATCAATCTGAAGAAGTCGAACTTAACCCCATCCAACAGAATGGGCTACTTGGGGATGAAGTTGGATACCGTGCAGGGGAAGGTTTTCCCCTCGCAGGACAGGATACGGAACCTCAAGCACATCATTCAGCCGTTCCTGTCAGAACACTCCAGGAGGGCGGGAGATTGGCAGAGACTGATAGGTCACCTGGTCTCATTAGAGAAACTGGTTCCCCAAGGGAGGATGAGGCTCAGACCCATTCAATGGAACCTCAAGAGCCTCTGGTCCCAGACGGACTTGCAGAAAACATTAGTTCCAGTCCTTCCGGACACGAGAACCTCCCTGGAATGGTGGCACTGCCAGTCGAACTCCCTCAAGGGGATGCCCCACGGGTCCAGTCCCCCCGAGTACCTCCTGTTCACAAGACGCCTCCAACCAAGGGTGGGGGGCCCACCTTCTGGAAGAGACGGCACGGGGTACCTGGTCGGAAAGCGAAAAGCGTCTACACATCAATGTCCTAGAACTAGGAGCAGTTCAGAAGGCGTGTCTTCACTTTGCAAGTCGTCTAAAGGGAAACACCGTGGCGTTAATGTGCGACAACGCCACGGTAGTGGCCTACATAAAGAAGCAAGGGGGCATGAGATCGAAGGAGCTGTGCGACCTCGCCATAGACATCCTGAATTGGGCAGACGAACAGCAAGTGGTGCTGCTGGCAAGGTTCATCCCCGGGAAGAAAAACGTTCTGGCCGACGGCCTCAGCAGAATGGGTCAAATAGTGGGGACAGAGTGGTCTCTACACCCAGAAGTAGCCAGACTCATCATTCAACGTTGGGGCTCCCCGGTGATGGACCTCTTTGCTACAAAGCTCAATGCCCAACTGCCGGTCTATTGCTCCCCGGTTCCAGACCAAAATGCAGCCCTAGAAGACGCCTTCCAGCACAAGTGGGACAACCTGGATGTGTACGCTTTCCCCCCCTTCGCGTTGATAAGACAGGTGCTCAACAGAGTAAGGGCCGCCCGAAACCTAAAGATGACTTTGGTAGCACCCTGGTGGCCGGAGAGAGAGAGTGGTTCGCGGACCTAAAGGGCCTAGCGAGCCAACCACCTTGGCCTCTGCCCGCTAGGTCAGACCTCCTGCACCAACCACACTTCTTCAAGCTCCACGACAACCCTCTCTCTCTTCGCCTTCACGCCTGGAGACTATCGAGCGGTTCCTGAAGAAGGAGGGGTACTCCACCACCACAGCTAAGAGAATGTCCCTATACCTGAGGAGATCCTCGACCGCGGTATACCAGGCGAAGTGGGCCTCCTTCACGAAGTGGTGCTCGGAGAAACACATTAGACCTCTTAAAGCTTCGGTCCCGGACATAGCGGAGTTTCTGGTGTATCTTAGAGATAAAGTGGGAATGTCAATTCCAGCCATTAAAGGAGTTCGAGCCGCCTTAGGCCAAGTCTTCCTCCTTGAAGGGCATCGACCTGGGGACCTCGAGACACATAGCGATGCTGATCAGGAGTTTCGAGCAATCCTGCCCCCCTCAAGCTAGTAGAGTGCCCAGGTGGGACTTAGCCAAGGTCTTGAAGATGCGAAGTCGTCCCCCCTTTGAACCCCTGAAAGATATCGGAGACAAGGATCTCACCCTCAAGACCGTTTTCTTGCTAGCCTTAGCTTCCGCTAAGAGAGTGGGCGAGATCCATGGTCTGTCTTACGACGTTTCGCACTCCAAAGGGTGGAAAGAAGTATCCTTCAGGTTCGTACCCTCCTTTGTGGCTAAGACTCAGAACCCAGCAGTCTGGGAGACGAGGTTTGAAGGTTTCTCAATTCCTGCCATTCCCAAGACGGGCATTACGGAGGATTTGAAGTTATGCCCAGTACGGACGCTCAGGAAATACCTGGAAAGGACAGCTCACCTCCGACCAGGTATCAAAAACCTCTTCGTTTCCACAGGTGTTAATAGGAAGCAAGTTTCCAAGAACACCATTTCCTTCTGGCTGAGACAAGTCATCGCTAGAACCTATGAAGAGAATAAAATGGCAGTACCAGCCACTCCCTGGCCCCATGACATCAGGGGTCTGAGCACCTCTTGGCGGTGGGGCAGATCCTACAGGCAGGCACTTGGTCGCACCAGTCAACCTTTACTGCCCACTACCTCAAGGATTATTCAAGGAAACCCTGGGACGGGTTCTCCATTGGGACAGTCATTGCCGCCCTCCAAGCTGTGTAGCGGTAAGGCCAGAGGCTGTCCCCAACGATGAACACATTCTTCGCGACTACACTTCGGAGAAAATCGTCAGAAGAATTTTTTAAGAGGTGAGTCTTAGATAATAGCGTAAGGTTGCGCAGTTACCCTCACTCCCGCACTCTGATAGGCCCCCGCATTCCATAGCCCTCTAGGCCCTACGTGCCAAGTCAAGTGTCAGAATAGCACTCCCGCCTCCTAAAGTATAAGTCTCCAAAGAAAGTAGTTCGAGGTAAGTATTTGTGTTGGAACAAATCAAAAATTTTAAGTAATTTTTATTTTTCCTAACATACTTACCGAGAACTACTTTCGGGTAATGGCCCTCCCTTCCGTCCCCGAGTGCCATCCTTCCATTGCCAGGTTGGGCTATACGACGAACTTAATGAGGAGAATGACCCAGAGAGGCAGTGACCTGCCCTAATCCTGCCCTCGGGGCGCATTCCTTGGCGGCGGGGGTAGGCCTATGTAGAGAACGGAGTAGGGGGGTAACGGCGCGAAAACCTTGGTCGAAAGAGAGAGATCACAAGTGACTCCAAAGAAAGTAGTTCTCGGTAAGTATGTTAGGAAAAATAAAAATTACTTAAAATTTTTGATATTGTCATTACAGTAGTATTATTATTATCATTTAGCATTTCATGCTCCTTCAGCATCAACTTCATGGCCACCTGGGTAGGAGAGCCCCGAGCCTTCTTTACAGTTTGCATATGGCTATGACTACTTTTTACAATTTATACAAATGATGCTATTCCAAATCCAACTATTCTCTTTCCAATGCAAGTTGAGCTGTTGTCACCACTGGCTCTCCTTTCCTCTACTGTTCTGCAATTCTCCTGTGAGTTGTTGCCATGACCCCTCAACCATGTATCATGGAGGTTATCCAGCAAAATATTCTCTTAGGGAGAAAAGTCATAATATTAAGAACAACTCCACAATCAGTTTTATATTCAATAGGTGATTGCTTCCAAGTGTGAGCAGTCACAAATTGGTGTAGCTACTCTGGAGGAGACCAAAGAAGAATCCTTTGCTGGAGGGTCAACAAACCATGATTTTCAGGTCATAGATGTCACTGGGAAGGAAAAGAAAGATCAACCTCTGCTGGATCAATTCCAGCCCAGCTCTCTCTCTCCTTGGCTTTCATTGCACTTCCCGTGGTGGACTGTAGACACTACTTATGGGCCTTTCCAGTGTTCCTATGATCCAAAATAAAGTTTAAATGCAGGGTTTTCCCCCAGTAGCACTTTGGCACTCTATGGCCTAATTGGTCCCAGCACCAGGCTATGTAGCCCAAATTCATGATTGTTCCAACACGGAGTACTTACCTCAAACTACTTTCTTAGGAGTATCTGGGATCTCCTCCCTAACCGACCAAGAATTTTGCGTGGTTCCCCCTATCTCCGTTTTCCCTTGTCGGGTCCCTCCGTGGCGGATGGATACGTGCCCTGAGGCGACCCGGGGTAAGTGCTCATGGGTGCACTACTAGGTCTTTGTCACCAGTAAGCATCTGGTCGCGGCATGGATAACATCTCGCCGCACTCTCACATCCCGTCCGACCCACCATTGTGTTTCACATGATCCCTTCGTGTTTTCCCGTTCATATCCCTTCCTTGTGTTACTTGTGTTGCTTGCGATTACTCTTATGGCCGGAACTTCAGTGGACATTGTTCGGCACAAAGAAGAAGGCATCGAAGCGGTCGCCGAGGAAGCCTGGTCTCGGTTCTCTGTTAACGTCTCCTTCAGCTCCTTCGGAGAGCGGTTCCCCTTCCCCTTCCCCTACCTAGAGTAGGAGACGAGGTAAGTCCGTTGTGGGGAAACAGCTCATTTCTGTTCTCCATGAGGTCTTACTGTCTGAAAATCTCCAGTATTTTTAATACTTTACCTTAGTAAATGCTGCTTCAAGCTCTTCTCGTAGATTTGACAGATGCAGATTTATTATTTTGAAATCTGAAAGTATCCACAATGTTAGACAAATCTAGTGGTTGAATTAATTACAATATCAAAACAAACTGCTTTTTGCACTCACTTAGGCCAATTCATAAAAAAAGATGACAGTCTTTTGCATATGCCAAACAAGTATTTCTTCTTTCTTGTTTTGATTTTAGTAATACAAATGTTATTTTTAAAATTCTACTTCATCTAACATTTTAGAAAAGCCAACGCACTCTGGATTATGTAGAAAAATTCTAAGAAGCACGAAATGCCAAAGGAAATATTTATTAATCAATGCAATTAAAAATCTTGACACCTATAGACCATTCTTTAGCAACAATAAAAATGACCAATTTGAAAGTAATTTATATTTTTTCTGATACAAACCTTGAGCTCTTTAAAAGAATTTGTTGCTTTCTGGCAGGACTTCTCAGGGGACATGGTGGCGGGCCAATTTATATAAATAGCTCAAGGCTTGTATGCTAGGAAAAATACAAAATAGTCAAACCCCTAGCTACGAAAGAATCAGCTTACGAAATTTTCACTTTACGAAAGGATGGGAAGAATTTTACAACTCGGATCACGAAAAATGTTTCGGATAACGAAAGGCGGTACGGAGCGAGAGGCCGACCGTATCCGAGGCGGATTTTAAAATTCGCGCACCGCCAGCCCGTAAACTCGCTACCATCCTCCTGCATTCCCATTGGTTATCTCCCTACTCAGATGCTAGTTACCACCATGAGATCCTGCTCTAATATTGGTTGGCATCTACTGTACTGTATCCCACCGTGCATCTACGCATTGGCGTTCCTATGTCTTCTCATTCCGGAAACGGTATTGTACGCATTGCCTTAGTGTTTGCGATTTCGCTTTTGTAACAATTCTATAGTACGTACTGTTATCGTGTGTGATACTTAAGATACATTATTAGCCATGGGTCCCCAAAAAATCACTGATGTCAAGTTAAAGAAGAGGATGATGTTTTCCATGGAGAGGAAGATGGAAATAATCAAGAAATACGAGGGTGACATGCGGTTAAGTGTGCTCAGGAAAATTTTAAGAAGCAGGCAGAAAAAAGCTTCTTTGGACAAATATTTTAGTAAGAGGCCTTTAGTGGAAGCAGACCAAACGCCAGCTAAGAAACGAAAGAAAAGTGGCAGTGATGAAGAAAATACGTGGTGTAATTAAATTTAGAAAATAGAAAACATAAAGTAAAAAAAAAAAAAAGATTAGAAAAAGGAAATTAAAAAGAAATTTTATTTTAAGTTTATCGTAAAGTTAAGTGTTTATATTTCCTGCCATTTGTAGATGCGTTTCCTAAAATTAAGTGTTGATGTTTTCTGTCATCTATAAATCTGTTTTGTAAAGTTGTGTTTACGTTTTCTGCCACTTGTACGTAAACTTTTTCCGCCGTTTTCTTCCTTCTCTACAGCCCCGCACTTTGCCTCACTCCAAAGGTAAGGTTCCATATTTTTGTTACTCTATTTTTATTATTTGCTCTAATTAAATACTTCTTTTCTGGGCTCAACCTGTGTCGCTCCGTGAAATGCTCCTTAAAGCACCATTTCAAAGGCTTTTTATAATCTTTTCATGTGGTGATTTTCTAGGGTCTGGATCAAATTAGGCTACTTACATGTAAAAGACGACTCGCTACCACTTTATGAAAGCCCTTACGGAACCAATTAATTTAGTGTTGCGAGGCATCACTGTAATTCCAAATTTGTTATTTGTTCCGGCGCAAATACAAACCCTTCGCTATTTATAGGGGTGACTTACTCTTAGGAGGGAGGAAGTCTTTACCAACTGGCCTTGGCTATGACCTGGGGTTCTATTTACTTTGACCTGAGAGTAGTAGGAACCCTACCCTCACTAAAATCAAGAGCCGATATAGGGTAACGCACTGGTAGTAGCCTGTAGAAGCTTGTGTGAGAGGGACTAGCAATGTGGCTTGTCTTTAATGTAGGAACTCTAGTACAAACCTAGAGTTCTAAGACTTACCCAATACAGTCCCTCAAAGAGTTATTGGGAACGTAACAAAATATTAGGATGCACAAGGGAAATGAGTCTTACCTGCAGAGAGGCAAGGTCAGCTGTGCTGAGGCTTACTGTGCTGTCTTCCCCAGGGGGGGAGAAGGAGAAAGGAAGAAAGGAGCCAGTAATTCTTACTCATTCACCCAAGAGTAACCCGGGTAACCTCAGCCCTCAACCCTCTGCTACTTGTCCATCAAGGAGCTTGAGGCATTACACCTCTTGTTGTGTGGCCACCACAGGAGCAATGAAAAAAGTCTCCATGTTGCTGTGGGTTATGTCTTGCAGATAGTGGGCGGTAAAGGTTGTTTGATGCTTCCACACGCCCGCTTGCAGTACCTGTGCCACAGTAGTTTTTCTTGAATTCCAGGGATGTTGCAATGCCCCTGACGTCATGAGCTCTGGGTCGTTTGGATGAAGGAGGGTCTCAATTGAGAACTCTCTCAAGCGCTTTCCTGATCCAAGAGAAAATTGTATTCCTAGTGACCCTCCTCTTGATCTCCCCCGTGCGCTGAGTGGTAGTCTTTGACTGCCGAGTCCGAGAGAAGCATTTCTTTGCGAAGGTGTTCAAGGAACTCCGCTATGGTTGGAACAGAGGCATCGAGGGGAGAGATACCCCTTCCACGACACCAACCACATAAAACTGACCACTTTGCCTGGTAAACTGCCTCTGTGAATCGTCTGAGGTGTCCAGCCATTCTTTTTGCAAATTATTGCAAAAACCTCTGCGTGAGGAGGTGCTGGACAGTCTCCAAGCGTGAACCCAAAGCAAAGCTACGGTTCTGTGGTAAATGTTGGCATGGGGTTGTTTGAGCAGGTCGTGCCATGGAAGGTGTTCCCTTAGGATCTCCATGAGGAGCTGCAGGAGGTCTGGGAACCACTCTGCATGATGCCATAGTGGAGCTATCAGAGTCATTCGTAGGTTGCTGCTTGCTCGTACCTGCTTGAGGACTTTTCTCATCAGACAGATCAGAGGAAACATGCACACGTCCAGGTTTATCCACCGTTGTTGGAAAGCATCTTGCCAAAGAGCTTGGGGAGCAGTATAACGGAAGCCTGAAGTTCAAGGCCGTAGCAAACAGATCCACAGTCGAGAAACCCCACAAAGTCGGGACTTTGTTGGCTACTAGAGAATTCAAAGACCACTCGGTGCCCACTATCTGAGTCGCTCTGCTCAGATGGTCTGCCAGCACATTCCGTTTGCCTGGAATGAAGCGAGCCGATAGGGTCAACAAGTTGTCTTCTGCCCATCTGAGTATTTCTACTGCTAGATGGCACAGCTGCTGCGAAAAGGTACCGCCTTGCTTGTTTAGATAAGTTACGGGTAATCGTCAACTTACGACAAAGATAGGGCCGGAGAGGCACGACGTAAGTTAATTTCGACGTATGTCGAACTCAAAAAGTGAAGTTTCCGTTGACTTATTATGATGCGTCATGATTCGGCAATCATCTCGATCATATTTTATCAATATTTTCTTACTGTTTATCATTATTTAATTTTCTTGTTGCTTAGGATATCTTAATGCTCAACTAATCAATTTTTGTACTCTATTTTTTAATTTTAGAAACATTTTACCAATCAAGAATTATATAATATTTTGTTTACCTTTGGTTATGATCAGCTAATTTGAAGGTCCTGCTACTGTATCAAAAGATGGCGTTCATAAGAATGGTGTATTTTTCATATAATTTCTTAACTTATTCAAAATATCTTCATGATGAATATTACATCAGCGCCAATATGTTACAGCAAATTACAGTTTTCATACAGTTTGTTTTAGCCATTATTATTAGTTATCATGCAAAACCTTTCTAGCTCTTTCTCTGTGCGTGTGTGTGTGCACGCGCGTATACGGACAGTTCATTTTTTAAAGCTTCATTCAGTATTATACAGTATTTTCAGTTCATTATTAAGCCTTCATATTTCATTAGACATTATTGTGTTTAACTGCTGTTTATTAAAGTATTTTTATATTCTTTTTTCATTTTCTGGAGCATTTCAATAATCAACAAATATGACAAATTCGTAGGTAATTTGTATTTTTCCTAACTATACAAACCTTAGCTATTTAATATGGGTAATTACTTTCGGCATAGCTGAAATGACAAGCCATTAGAATTTTAACGAGGGTTTACTACCCCACCGCTGGTTAGCGGGGGTAGGGGGGGTTAGCTTGCTACCTACCCCCCTCACACACACCTGTGATTGAGATCACTTTGCTTAGAGGTAGGACTTCACGGGGGATAGGGCTGGCGGGCAAGTTTGATTAAATAGCTAAGGTTTGTATAGTTAGGAAAAATACAAATTACTGTACCTACAAATTTGTCATTTGTTCCGTAACTGAAATACAAACCACGCTATTTAATATGGGTGACTCACCCCTTAGGAAGGGTGGTAAGTCCCGGCCAGTACTGGCTTTTGGCTTTGCCCGGGGACTCGGTATCTGAGTGTGTCAGCACTCAACGATAAGGAGTCCCTGCACCACGCTAGAACCTTGCTGTGCAAGGGCTGCGTCCTACGTAAGATGTGTGTGAAAGTATGAAGTGTGACCCGTCCTAGGTAGTTGACCTGAAGTCCTTTAGATGGCAACTTTAGGCTGGGACTCTCCCAATACCACCTCGTCAGGGTATGGGGACGTGACAGTATTAAATTAATACTGGGAGCACAAGGAAATATAGTTTACCTGCAGTGGTTCGAGGTCAGCTGTGCAGAGAACACAGGATGCTGCTTTCCCCAAGAGAGGGGAGGATAAAGAAAAGAATAAGGGCCAGACAAACCTTTTCATTCATGCAGACTAAGACCTGGTAACAATGCCCTCAACCACCTGCTACTTGTTCATTAAGGAGCCTGAGGTTTTAAACCAGCTGTTGTGCAGCCATCACACGGCCGATAGAGAACGTATCGAGCCTCCTGTGTGTCACGTCTTGCAGGTAGTGGGTTGTGAAGGTCGTCTGACACTTTCACATTCCCGCTTGTTGAACCTGCGTCACTGAAAAAGTTCTTCTTGAAGGCCAGGGACGTAGCTACGCCCCTGACATCATGCGCTCTAAGGCAACATGACAGAGGAGGGTCAGGATTCAGGGACAGATGGATCACCTTACGAATCCATGCAGAGATGGTATTCTTGGTGACCCTCCTCTTTGTTCTCCCAGTGCTCACAAACAAAGCTTGCACTTGGGGACGAACTGCAGCCATTCTTTAATATATAACCTCAGACTCCTTACTGGACACAGTAGGGGATGGTCTGGGTCATCTGTTACAGAACAAAGACTCGAAATCCGGAAAGAGTCGAATCGAGGATCCGGCACTCCCGGATTCTGTGTCTTAGCCACAAACTCAGAGACGAATCTGAACGTTACCTCCCCCCATCCCCTTGCATGGGTGGTGTCATAGGAGAGACCATGAAGTTCACTGACTCGCTTGGCCGAGGCCAAAGCTAGTAGGAACACCGCCTTCCAAGTTAGGTGGCGATCTGAAGACTGGCGTAATGGTTCGTAGGGAGGTCTCTTAAGAGGCCTGAGAACTCGAACCACGTTCCATGGAGGAGGTCTCACTTCCGACTGAGGGCAGGTAAGTTCATATCTTTGTATGAGTTGCGAAGTTCCAGCGAGGAAGAAACGTCCACTCCTTTGAGCTTGAAAGCTAGACTTAAGGCTGAGCTATAGCCTTTCATTGCCGAGACTGAAAGGCGCATTCTTCCCGCAAATATACGAAGAACTCCGCTATTGCTGAAATAGTGGTATCGAGTGGAGAGATACCCCTTCCACGACTCCAACCACAGAAAACTCGCCACTTTGCCTGGTAGACCCCTGCGGATGACCTACGCAGGTGTCCAGACATCCTGTTCGCAACTTGTTCCAACAATCCTCTCTCAGTGAGGAGATGCTGGATAGTCTCCAGGCGTTAAGTCGAAGCGAAGCTACGGCTTTGTGAAAGATGTTGGTGTGTGGTTGTTTGAGTAGCTTGTGTTGCAGAGGGAGTTCTCCCGGAAGTTCCGTTAGGAGTTGCGGAAGGTCCGGAAACCATTCCGCGTGATGCCATAGCGTAGTTATAAAGGGTCATTGAGATATTGACCGATATTCTGGTCTTGTTGAGCACCCTCCTCATCAGACAGAACGGGGGAAAAGCGTACACGTCGGTGCTGTCCCACCGTTGTTGGAAGGCATCTTGCCAGAATGCCTTGGGATCCGGGACGGGGGGCACTACAGCGGGAGCTTAAAGTTCAGCGCTGTAGCGAACAGATCCACAGTCGGGTAACCCCACAAAGTCAGGACTTTGTTGGCTACTGGATGATCCAAGGGCCACTCGGTACTCATTATCTGAGACACTCTGCTCAGACTGTTGGCGAGGACATTCCCTTTGTCTGGAATGAGGTAAGCCGATAGAGGAATCGAGTGGACTTCGGTCTATCTCAGTATCTCTACTGAGAGATGGGATAGCTGCTTTGAAAAGGTACCTCCTTGCTTGTTAATGTAAGCCACTACTGTAGTGTTATAGCTCATCACACCACAGAATGATCCGCCAGGTATTGTTGGAACTGTTGAAGGGCCAGGAAAACAGCCTTCATCTCTATCAGATTTATATGGAGGCACTTTTCCGATTCTGACCACAGGCCTGAGGTCCTGTGGTACAGAACGTGGGGCCCACCCTTCCTTTGAGGTGTCCGAAAACAGCATCCAATCTGGGGGAAGGACGAGAAGATCCATTCTTCTTCGTAGTTTCTCGCCTGTCACCCACCACTGGCGGCTCGTCCATTCTGCAGGATCCATAGGGATCATGATGTCCGGGGAATTGCAGCCTTGATTCCACCAGGACCTTAGCCTCCACTGGAGAGACCTCATCCTGAGGCGACCGTTGAGAACTAGACGAGCCAAGGGTGAAAGGTGACCGAGGAGACGTAAACACGATTGGGTTGGAAGCTCTTCTCGTCTGAGAAAAGGGCTTGTTACTCTTCTCAGCCTTGCTATCCTGTTGTCTGATGGAAAGGCTCTGTGGAGATTGGTGTCTATAATCATGCCTAGGTGAACCAGTCTTTGATTGGGCAGCAGAGAGGACTTCTCAAGACTTACCATGATCCTTAGATCCTGGCAAAGTCCTAGAAGTTTGTCTCGGTGTCAAAGAGGGAATGACTCCGAGTCTGCTAGGATCAGGCAGTCATCCAGATAATGGAGGAGACGGATGCCAATCCTGAGTGCCCACGATGATATTAGGGTGAACACTCTGGGGAAACCCTGTGGTGATGTGGAGAGACCGAAACACAGCACCTTGAACTGGTACTCATTGTTGTCTATGCTGAATCCTAAGTACTTCCTTGAAGACGGATGGACTGGGATCTGGATGTACGCGTCCTTCAGATCCAGTATACACATGAAGTCTTGCGGTTTTACTGAAAGACTGACTGTGTCTGCGGTCTTCATGCTGACCGGAGTTTGTTTTAATCTGGGCCTCTGCCCACAGAACACGCCCCCTTGCTGATCCCATGGCAAGGGTGCTAAATGACACCGGATTCGTCCTCAGGGGAGGTAGAGATGTGAACAGGAAGCGATATCCCTGACTGATTACAGAAATCGTCCAGAATACGACCCTGAGTTGCTGCAACCTGTCTGCGCAACCTCGTAGGTATCCCACCACTGGCGGACATGCAGGGGAACTGCCAATCCTAGCGTTTGCGGCCTCGGCTACTCGCTCTAGGATTTTTCCCTTTCCTGGAAGATTTTTTGCCTGTCTTGTCCTTGACCGGAAAGGGCTTAGACCCTACTGTCTTAGCTGTCGTTGTTTTCTCTCCATCTTCCATAGTCCGACTACTTGATCCTTCCAACTGAGACAGTACTTTATCCTATAATGTAGCCTTGTACCTCTACATCAAAGGATATTTCCTCCTCAAAACAAAGTTCCCTTTTCTCCCCATCTTCCAGAGTCCAACTACTTGATCCTTCCAACTGAAACAGTACTTTATCCTATAATGTAGCCTTGTACCTCTACATCAAAGGATATTTCCTCCTCAAAACAAAGTTCCTTTTTCTCTCCATCTTCCATAGTCCGACTACTTGTTCCTTCCAACTAAGACAGTACTTCATCCTATAATGTAGCCTTGTACCTCTACATCAAAGGATATTTCCTCTTCAAAACAAAGTTCCTTTTTCTCTCCATCTTCCATAATCCGACTACTTGATCCTTCCAACTGAGACAGTACTTTATCCTATAATGTAGCCTTGTACCTCTACGTCAAAGAATATTTCCTCCTCAAAACAAAGTTCCTTTTTCTCTCCATCTTCCAGAGTCCAACTACTTGATCCTTCCAACTAAGACAGTATTTATCCTATAATGTAGCCTTGTACCTCTAAATCACAGGATATTTCCTCCTTAAAACAAAGTTCCTTTTTCTCTCCATCTTCCAGAGTCCAACTACTTGTTCCTTCCAACTAAGACAGTACTTTATCCTATAATGTAGCCTTGTACCTCTACATCAATGGATATTTCCTCCTTAAAACAAAGTTCCTTTTTCTCTCCATCATCCAGAGTCCAACTACTTGATCCTTCCAACTAAGACAGTACTTTATCCTATAATGTAGCCTTGTACCTCTACATCAAAGAATATTTCCTCCTCAAAACAAAGTTCCTTTTTCTCTCCATTTTCCAGAGTCCAACTACTTGATCCTTCCAACTAAGACAGTATTTATCCTATAATGTAGCCTTGTACCTCTAAATCACAGGATATTTCCTCCTTAAAACAAAGTTCCTTTTTCTCCCCATCTTCCAGAGTCCAACTACTTGTTCCTTCCAACTAAGACAGTACTTTATCCTATAATGTAGCCTTGTACCTCTAAATCACAGGATATTTCCTCCTTAAAACAAAGTTCCTTTTTCTCCCCATCTTCCAGAGTCCAACTACTTGTTCCTTCCAACTAAGACAGTACTTTATCCTATAATGTAGCCTTGTACCTCTACATCAAAGGATATTTCCTCCTTAAAACAAAGTTCCTTTTTCTCCCCATCTTCCAGAGTCCAACTACTTGTTCCTTCCAACTAAGACAGTACTTTATCCTATAATGTAGCCTTGTACCTCTAAATCACAGGATATTTCCTCCTTAAAACAAAGTTCCTTTTTCTCCCCATCTTCCAGAGTCCAACTACTTGTTCCTTCCAACTAAGACAGTACTTTATCCTATAATGTAGCCTTGTACCTCTAAATCACAGGATATTTCCTCCTTAAAACAAAGTTCCTTTTTCTCCCCATCTTCCAGAGTCCAACTACTTGTTCCTTCCAACTAAGACAGTACTTTATCCTATAATGTAGCCTTGTACCTCTAAATCACAGGATATTTCCTCCTTAAAACAAAGTTCCTTTTTCTCCCCATCTTCCAGAGTCCAACTACTTGTTCCTTCCAACTAAGACAGTATTTATCCTATAATGTAGCCTTGTACCTCTAAATCACAGGATATTTCCTCCTTAAAACAAAGTTCCTTTTTCTCCCCATCTTCCAGAGTCCAACTACTTGTTCCTTCCAACTAAGACAGTATTTATCCTATAATGTAGCCTTGTACCTCTAAATCACAGGATATTTCCTCCTTAAAACAAAGTTCCTTTTTCTCCCCATCTTCCAGAGTCCAACTACTTGTTCCTTCCAACTAAGACAGTACTTTATCCTATAATGTAGCCTTGTACCTCTACATCAAAGGATATTTCCTCCTTAAAACAAAGTTCCTTTTTCTCCCCATCTTCCAGAGTCCAACTACTTGTTCCTTCCAACTAAGACAGTACTTTATCCTATAATGTAGCCTTGTACCTCTACATCAAAGGATATTTCCTCCTTAAAACAAAGTTCCTTTTTCTCCCCATCTTCCAGAGTCCAACTACTTGATCCTTCCAACTAAGACAGTATTTATCCTATAATGTAGCCTTGTACCTCTAAATCACAGGATATTTCCTCCTTAAAACAAAGTTCCTTTTTCTCCCCATCTTCCAGAGTCCAACTACTTGTTCCTTCCAACTAAGACAGTACTTTATCCTATAATGTAGCCTTGTACCTCTACATCAAAGGATATTTCCTCCTTAAAACAAAGTTCCTTTTTCTCCCCATCTTCCAGAGTCCAACTACTTGTTCCTTCCAACTAAGACAGTACTTTATCCTATAATGTAGCCTTGTACCTCTACATCAAAGGATATTTCCTCCTTAAAACAAAGTTCCTTTTTCTCCCCATCTTCCAGAGTCCAACTACTTGATCCTTCCAACTAAGACAGTATTTATCCTATAATGTAGCCTTGTACCTCTAAATCACAGGATATTTCCTCCTTAAAACAAAGTTCCTTTTTCTCCCCATCTTCCAGAGTCCAACTACTTGTTCCTTCCAACTAAGACAGTATTTATCCTATAATGTAGCCTTGTACCTCTAAATCACAGGATATTTCCTCCTTAAAACAAAGTTCCTTTTTCTCCCCATCTTCCAGAGTCCAACTACTTGATCCTTCCAACTAAGACAGTATTTATCCTATAATGTAGCCTTGTACCTCTACATCAAAGGATATTTCCTCCTTAAAACAAAGTTCCTTTTTCTCCCCATCTTCCAGAGTCCAACTACTTGTTCCTTCCAACTATGACAGTACTTTATCCTATAATGTAGCCTTGTACCTCTACATCAAAGGATATTTCCTCCTTAAAACAAAGTTCCTTTTTCTCCCCATCTTCCAGAGTCCAACTACTTGTTCCTTCCAACTAAGACAGTACTTTATCCTATAATGTAGCCTTGTACCTCTAAATCACAGGATATTTCCTCCTTAAAACAAAGTTCCTTTTTCTCCCCATCTTCCAGAGTCCAACTACTTGTTCCTTCCAACTAAGACAGTACTTTATCCTATAATGTAGCCTTGTACCTCTAAATCACAGGATATTTCCTCCTTAAAACAAAGTTCCTTTTTCTCCCCATCTTCCAGAGTCCAACTACTTGTTCCTTCCAACTAAGACAGTATTTATCCTATAATGTAGCCTTGTACCTCTAAATCACCGGATATTTCCTCCTTAAAACAAAGTTCCTTTTTCTCCCCATCTTCCAGAGTCCAACTACTTGTTCCTTCCAACTAAGACAGTACTTTATCCTATAATGTAGCCTTGTACCTCTACATCAAAGGATATTTCCTCCTTAAAACAAAGTTCCTTTTTCTCCCCATCTTCCAGAGTCCAACTACTTGTTCCTTCCAACTAAGACAGTACTTTATCCTATAATGTAGCCTTGTACCTCTAAATCACAGGATATTTCCTCCTTAAAACAAAGTTCCTTTTTCTCCCCATCTTCCAGAGTCCAACTACTTGTTCCTTCCAACTAAGACAGTACTTTATCCTATAATGTAGCCTTGTACCTCTAAATCACAGGATATTTCCTACTTAAAACAAAGTTCCTTTTTCTCCCCATCTTCCAGAGTTCAACTACTTTATCCTTCCAACATAGACAGTACTTTATCCTATAATGTAGCCTTGTACCTCTAAAACACAGGATATTTCCTACTTAAAGCAAAGTTCCTTTTTCTCCCCATCTTCCAGAGTCCAACTACTTGATCCTTCCAACATAGACAGTACTTTATCCTATAATATAGCCTTGTACCTCTAAATCACAGGATATTTCCTCCTTAAAACAATGTTCCTTTTTCTCCCCAACTTCCAGAGTCCAACTACTTGTTCCTTCCAACTAAGAAAGTACTTTATCCTATAATGTAGGCTTGTACCTCTACATCAAAGGATATTTCCTCCTTAAAACAAAGTTCCTTTTTCTCTCCATCATCCAGAGTCCAACTACTTGATCCTTCCAACTGAGACAATACTTTATCCTATAATGTAGCCTTGTACCTCTAAATCACAGGATATTTCCTCCTTAAAACAAAGTTCCTTTTTCTCCCCATCTTCCAGAGTCCAACTACTTGTTCCTTCCAACTAAGACAGTACTTTATCCTATAATGTAGCCTTGTACCTCTACATCAAAGGATATTTCCTCCTTAAAACAAAGTTCCTTTTTCTCCCATCTTCCATAGTCCAACTACTTGTTCCTTCCAACTAGACAGTACTTTATCCTATAATATAGCCTTGTACCTCTACATCAAAGGATATTTCCTCCTCAAAACAAAGTTCCTTTTTTCTCCATCTTCCAGAGTCCAACTACTTGATCCTTCCAACTAAGACAGTACTTTATCCTATAATGTAGCCTTGTACCTCTACATCAAAGGATATTTCCTCCTCAAAACAAAGTTCCTTTTTTTCTCCATCTTCCAGAGTCCAACTACTTGATCCTTCCAACTGAGACAGTACTTTATCCTATAATGTAGCCTTGTACCTCTACATCAAAGGATATTTCCTCCTCAAAACAAAGTTCCTTTTTCTCTTCATCTTCCATGAGTCCAACTACTTGGTCCTTCCAACTGAGTCAGTACTTTATCCAATGATGTAGGCCTGTACTCCTACATCAAAGGATATTTCCTCCTCAAAACAAAGTTCCTTTTTCTCTTCATCTTCCATAGTCCAACTACTTGATCCTTCCAACTGAGTCAGTACTTTATCCAATGATGAAGGCCTGTACTCCTACATCAAAGGATATTTCCTCCTCAAAACAAAGTTCCTTTTTCTCTTCATCTTCCATAGTCCAACTACTTGATCCTTCCAACTGAGTCAGTACTTTATCCAATGATGAAGGCCTGTACTCCTACATCAAAGGATATTTCCTCCTCAAAACAAAGTTCCTTTTTCTTTCATCTTCTATGGTCCAACTACTTGGTCCTTCCCACTGAGTCAGTACTTTATCCAATGATAAGGCCTGTACCCTACATCAAAGGATATTTCCTCCTCAAAACAAAGTTCCTTTTTCTCCTCATCTTCTATGGTCCAACTACTTGGTCCTTCCCACTGAGTCAGTACTTTATCCAATGATGAAGGCCTGTACTCCTACATCAAAGGATATTTCCTCCTCAAAACAAAGTTCCTTTTTCTCCTCATCTTCTATGGTCCAACTACTTGGTCCTTCCCACTGAGTCAGTACTTTATCCAATGATAAGGCCTGTACCCTACATCAAAGGATATTTCCTCCTCAAAACAAAGTTCCTTTTTCTCCTCATCTTCTATGGTCCAACTACTTGGTCCTTCCCACTGAGTCAGTACTTTATCCAATGATGAAGGCCTGTACTCCTACATCAAAGGATATTTCCTCCTCAAAACAAAGTTCCTTTTTCTCCTCATCTTCTATGGTCCAACTACTTGGTCCTTCCCACTGAGTCAGTACTTTATCCAATGATGAAGGCCTGTACTCCTACATCAAAGGATATTTCCTCCTCAAAACAAAGTTCCTTTTTCTCTCATCTTCTATGGTCCAACTACTTGGTCCTTCCCACTGAGTCAGTACTTTATCCAATGATGAAGGCCTGTACTCCTACATCAAAGGATATTTCCTCCTCAAAACAAAGTTCCTTTTTCTCTTCATCTTCCATAGTCCAACTACTTGGTCCTTCCCAATGAGTCAGTACTTTATCCAATGATGAGGCCTGTACTCCTACATCAAAGGATATTTCCTCCTCAAAACAAAGTTCCTTTTTCTCTTCATCTTCTATGGTCCAACTACTTGGTCCTTCCACTGAGTCAGTACTTTATCCAATGATGAAGGCCTGTACTCCTACATCAAAGGATATTTCCTCCTCAAAACAAAGTTCCTTTTTCTCTTCATCTTCCATAGTCCAACTACTTGGTCCTTCCCACTGAGTCAGTACTTTATCCAATGATGAAGGCCTGTACTCCTACATCAAAGGATATTTCCTCCTCAAAACAAAGTTCCTTTTTCTCTTCATCTTCCATAGTCCAACTACTTGGTCCTTCCTAACTGAGTCAGTACTTTATCCAATGATGAAGGCCTGTACTCCTACATCAAAGGATATTTCCTCCTCAAAACAAAGTTCCCTTTTCTCTCCATCTTCCATAGTCCGATTACTTGTTCCTTCCAACTCAGACAGTACTTTATCCTATAATGTAGCCTTGTACCTCTAAATCACAGGATATTTCCTCCTTAAAACAAAGTTCCATTTTCTCTCCATCTTCCAGAGTCCAACTACTTGTTCCTTCCAACTAAGACAGTATTTATCCTATAATGTAGCCTTGTACCTCTACATCACAGGATATTTCCTCCTCAAAACAAAGTTCCTTTTTCTCCTCATCTTCCAGAGTCCAACTACTTGTTCCTTCCAACTAAGACAGTACTTTATCCTATAATGTAGCCTTGTACCTCTACATCAAAGGATATTTCCTCCTTAAAACAAAGTTCCTTTTTCTCCCCATCTTCCAGAGTCCAACTACTTGTTCCTTCCAACTAAGACAGTACTTTATCCTCTAATGTAGCCTTGTACCTCTAAATCACAGGATATTTCCTCCTTAAAACAAAGTTCCTTTTTCTCCCCATCTTCCAGAGTCCAACTACTTGTTCCTTCCAACTAAGACAGTACTTTATCCTATAATGTAGCCTTGTACCTCTAAATCACAGGATATTTCCTCCTTAAAACAAAGTTCCTTTTTCTCCCCATCTTCCAGAGTCCAACTACTTGTTCCTTCCAACTAAGACAGTACTTTATCCTATAATGTAGCCTTGTACCTCTACATCAAAGGATATTTCCTCCTTAAAACAAAGTTCCTTTTTCTCCCCATCTTCCAGAGTCCAACTACTTGTTCCTTCCAACTAAGACAGTACTTTATCCTATAATGTAGCCTTGTACCTCTACATCAAAGGATATTTCCTCCTTAAAACAAAGTTCCTTTTTCTCCCCATCTTCCAGAGTCCAACTACTTGTCCTTCCAACTAAGACAGTACTTTATCCTATAATGTAGCCTTGTACCTCTAAATCACAGGATATTTCCTCCTTAAAACAAAGTTCCTTTTTCTCCCCATCTTCCAGAGTCCAACTACTTGTTCCTTCCAACTAAGACAGTACTTTATCCTATAATGTAGCCTTGTACCTCTACATCAAAGGATATTTCCTCCTTAAAACAAAGTTCCTTTTTCTCCCCATCTTCCAGAGTCCAACTACTTGTTCCTTCCAACTAAGACAGTACTTTATCCTATAATGTAGCCTTGTACCTCTACATCAAAGGATATTTCCTCCTTAAAACAAAGTTCCTTTTTCTCCCCATCTTCCAGAGTCCAACTACTTGATCCTTCCAACTAAGACAGTACTTTATCCTATAATGTAGCCTTGTACCTCTACATCAAAGGATATTTCCTCCTTAAAACAAAGTTCCTTTTTCTCCCCATCTTCCAGAGTCCAACTACTTGTTCCTTCCAACTAAGACAGTATTTATCCTATAATGTAGCCTTGTACCTCTACATCAAAGGATATTTCCTCCTTAAAACAAAGTTCCTTTTTCTCCCCATCTTCCAGAGTCCAACTACTTGTTCCTTCCAACTAAGACAGTACTTTATCCTATAATGTAGCCTTGTACCTCTACATCAAAGGATATTTCCTCCTTAAAACAAAGTTCCTTTTTCTCCCCATCTTCCAGAGTCCAACTACTTGTTCCTTCCAACTAAGACAGTACTTTATCCTATAATGTAGCCTTGTACCTCTAAATCACAGGATATTTCCTCCTTAAAACAAAGTTCCTTTTTCTCCCCATCTTCCAGAGTCCAACTACTTGTTCCTTCCAACTAAGACAGTACTTTATCCTATAATGTAGCCTTGTACCTCTACATCAAAGGATATTTCCTCCTTAAAACAAAGTTCCTTTTTCTCCCCATCTTCCAGAGTCCAACTACTTGTTCCTTCCAACTAAGACAGTACTTTATCCTATAATGTAGCCTTGTACCTCTAAATCACAGGATATTTCCTCCTTAAAACAAAGTTCCTTTTTCTCCCCATCTTCCAGAGTCCAACTACTTGTTCCTTCCAACTAAGACAGTACTTTATCCTATAATGTAGCCTTGTACCTCTACATCAAAGGATATTTCCTCCTTAAAACAAAGTTCCTTTTTCTCCCCATCTTCCAGAGTCCAACTACTTGTTCCTTCCAACTAAGACAGTACTTTATCCTATAATGTAGCCTTGTACCTCTAAATCACAGGATATTTCCTCCTTAAAACAAAGTTCCTTTTTCTCCCCATCTTCCAGAGTCCAACTACTTGTTCCTTCCAACTAAGACAGTACTTTATCCTATAATGTAGCCTTGTACCTCTACATCAAAGGATATTTCCTCCTTAAAACAAAGTTCCTTTTTCTCCCCATCTTCCAGAGTCCAACTACTTTTCCTTCCAACTAAGACAGTACTTTATCCTATAATGTAGCCTTGTACCTCTAAATCACAGGATATTTCCTCCTTAAAACAAAGTTCCTTTTTCTCCCCATCTTCCAGAGTCCAACTACTTGATCCTTCCAACTAAGACAGTACTTTATCCTATAATGTAGCCTTGTACCTCTAAATCACAGGATATTTCCTCCTTAAAACAAAGTTCCTTTTTCTCCCCATCTTCCAGAGTCCAACTACTTGTTCCTTCCAACTAAGACAGTACTTTATCCTATAATGTAGCCTTGTACCTCTACATCAAAGGATATTTCCTCCTTAAAACAAAGTTCCTTTTTCTCCCCATCTTCCAGAGTCCAACTACTTGTTCCTTCCAACTAAGACAGTACTTTATCCTATAATGTAGCCTTGTACCTCTACATCAAAGGATATTTCCTCCTTAAAACAAAGTTCCTTTTTCTCCCCATCTTCCAGAGTCCAACTACTTGTTCCTTCCAACTAAGACAGTACTTTATCCTATAATGTAGCCTTGTACCTCTAAATCACAGGATATTTCCTCCTTAAAACAAAGTTCCTTTTTCTCCCCATCTTCCAGAGTCCAACTACTTGTTCCTTCCAACTAAGACAGTACTTTATCCTATAATGTAGCCTTGTACCTCTAAATCACAGGATATTTCCTCCTTAAAACAAAGTTCCTTTTTCTCCCCATCTTCCAGAGTCCAACTACTTGTTCCTTCCAACTAAGACAGTACTTTATCCTATAATGTAGCCTTGTACCTCTACATCAAAGGATATTTCCTCCTTAAAACAAAGTTCCTTTTTCTCCCCATCTTCCAGAGTCCAACTACTTGTTCCTTCCAACTAAGACAGTACTTTATCCTATAATGTAGCCTTGTACCTCTACATCAAAGGATATTTCCTCCTTAAAACAAAGTTCCTTTTTCTCCCCATCTTCCAGAGTCCAACTACTTGTTCCTTCCAACTAAGACAGTACTTTATCCTATAATGTAGCCTTGTACCTCTAAATCACAGGATATTTCCTCCTTAAAACAAAGTTCCTTTTTCTCCCCATCTTCCAGAGTCCAACTACTTTCCTTCCAACTAAGACAGTACTTTATCCTATAATGTAGCCTTGTACCTCTACATCAAAGGATATTTCCTCCTTAAAACAAAGTTCCTTTTTCTCCATCTTCCAGAGTCCAACTACTTGATCCTTCCAACTAGACAGTACTTTATCCTATAATGTAGCCTTGTACCTCTACATCAAAGGATATTTCCTCCTTAAAACAAAGTTCCTTTTTCTCCATCTTCCAGAGTCCAACTACTTGATCCTTCCAACTAAGACAGTACTTTATCCTATAATGTAGCCTTGTACCTCTACATCAAAGGATATTTCCTCCTCAAAACAAAGTTCCTTTTTCTCTCCATCTTCCAGAGTCCAACTACTTGTCCTTCCAACTGAGACAGTACTTTATCCTATAATGTAGGCCTTGTACCTCTACATCAAAGGATATTTCCTCCTCAAAACAAAGTTCCTTTTTCTCCATCTTCAGAGTCCAACTACTTGTCCTTCCAACTGACAGTACTTTATCCTATAATGTAGCCTTGTACCTCTACATCAAAGGATATTTCCTCCTCAAAACAAAGTTCCTTTTTCTCTCATCTTCCATAGTCCAACTACTTGTCCTTCCAACTGAGTCAGTACTTTATCCAATGATAGGCCTGTACTCTACATCAAAGGATATTTCCTCCTCAAAACAAAGTTCCTTTTTCTCCATCTTCCATAGTCCAACTACTTGATCCTTCCAACTGAGTCAGTACTTTATCCAATGATGAAGGCCTGTACCTCTACATCAAAGGATATTTCCTCCTCAAAACAAAGTTCCTTTTTCTCCATCTTCCAGAGTCCAACTACTTGTCCTTCCAACTGAGACAGTACTTTATCCAATGATAGGCCTGTACCTCTACATCAAAGGATATTTCCTCCTCAAAACAAAGTTCCTTTTTCTCTTCATCTTCTATGGTCCAACTACTTGGTCCTTCCACTGAGTCAGTACTTTATCCAATGATGAAGGCCTGTACTCCTACATCAAAGGATATTTCCTCCTCAAAACAAAGTTCCTTTTTCTCTTCATCTTCTATGGTCCAACTACTTGGTCCTTCCCACTGAGTCAGTACTTTATCCAATGATGAAGGCCTGTACTCCTACATCAAAGGATATTTCCTCCTCAAAACAAAGTTCCTTTTTCTCTTCATCTTCCATAGTCCAACTACTTGGTCCTTCCAACTGAGTCAGTACTTTATCCAATGATGAAGGCCTGTACTCCTACATCAAAGGATATTTCCTCCTCAAAACAAAGTTCCTTTTTCTTCATCTTCTATGGTCCAACTACTTGGTCCTTCCACTGAGTCAGTACTTTATCCAATGATGAAGGCCTGTACTCCTACATCAAAGGATATTTCCTCCTCAAAACAAAGTTCCTTTTTCTCTCATCTTCTATGGTCCAACTACTTGGTCCTTCCCACTGAGTCAGTACTTTATCCAATGATGAAGGCCTGTACTCCTACATCAAAGGATATTTCCTCCTCAAAACAAAGTTCCTTTTTCTCCTCATCTTCATGGTCCAACTACTTGGTCCTTCCCACTGAGTCAGTACTTTATCCAATGATGAAGGCCTGTACCCTACATCAAAGGATATTTCCTCCTCAAAACAAAGTTCCTTTTTCTCCTCATCTTCTATGGTCCAACTACTTGGTCCTTCCCAACTGAGTCAGTACTTTATCCAATGATGAAGGCCTGTACTCCTACATCAAAGGATATTTCCTCCTCAAAACAAAGTTCCTTTTTCTCCTCATCTTCTATGGTCCAACTACTTGGTCCTTCCCACTGAGTCAGTACTTTATCCAATGATGAAGGCCTGTACTCCTACATCAAAGGATATTTCCTCCTCAAAACAAAGTTCCTTTTTCTCTCATCTTCTATGGTCCAACTACTTGGTCCTTCCCACTGAGTCAGTACTTTATCCAATGATGAAGGCCTGTACTCCTACATCAAAGGATATTTCCTCCTCAAAACAAAGTTCCTTTTTCTCTTCATCTTCCATAGTCCAACTACTTGGTCCTTCCAACTGAGTCAGTACTTTATCCAATGATGAGGCCTGTACTCCTACATCAAAGGATATTTCCTCCTCAAAACAAAGTTCCTTTTTCTCTTCATCTTCCATGGTCCAACTACTTGGTCCTTCCAACTAAGTCAGTACTTTATCCAATGATGAAGGCCTGTACTCCTACATCAAAGGATATTTCCTCCTCAAAACAAAGTTCCTTTTTCTCTTCATCTTCCATAGTCCAACTACTTGGTCCTTCCCACTGAGTCAGTACTTTATCCAATGATGAAGGCCTGTACTCCTACATCAAAGGATATTTCCTCCTCAAAACAAAGTTCCTTTTTCTCTTCATCTTCCATGAGTCCAACTACTTGGTCCTTCCAACTAAGTCAGTACTTTATCCAATGATGAAGGCCTGTACTCCTACATCAAAGGATATTTCCTCCTCAAAACAAAGTTCCTTTTTCTCTCCATCTTCCATAGTCCAACTACTTGTTCCTTCCAACTAAGACAGTACTTTATCCTATAATGTAGCCTTGTACCTCTAAATCACAGGATATTTCCTCCTTAAAACAAAGTTCCTTTTTCTCCCATCTTCCAGAGTCCAACTACTTGTTCCTTCCAACTAAGACAGTACTTTATCCTATAATGTAGCCTTGTACCTCTAATCACAGGATATTTCCTCCTCAAAACAAAGTTCCTTTTTCTCCTCATCTTCCAGAGTCCAACTACTTGTTCCTTCCAACTAAGACAGTACTTTATCCTATAATGTAGCCTTGTACCTCTACATCAAAGGATATTTCCTCCTTAAAACAAAGTTCCTTTTTCTCCCCATCTTCCAGAGTCCAACTACTTGTTCCTTCCAACTAAGACAGTACTTTATCCTATAATGTAGCCTTGTACCTCTAAATCACAGGATATTTCCTCCTTAAAACAAAGTTCCTTTTTCTCCCCATCTTCCAGAGTCCAACTACTTGTTCCTTCCAACTAAGACAGTACTTTATCCTATAATGTAGCCTTGTACCTCTAAATCACAGGATATTTCCTCCTTAAAACAAAGTTCCTTTTTCTCCCCATCTTCCAGAGTCCAACTACTTGTTCCTTCCAACTAAGACAGTACTTTATCCTATAATGTAGCCTTGTACCTCTACATCAAAGGATATTTCCTCCTTAAAACAAAGTTCCTTTTTCTCCCCATCTTCCAGAGTCCAACTACTTGTTCCTTCCAACTAAGACAGTACTTTATCCTATAATGTAGCCTTGTACCTCTACATCAAAGGATATTTCCTCCTTAAAACAAAGTTCCTTTTTCTCCCCATCTTCCAGAGTCCAACTACTTGATCCTTCCAACTAAGACAGTACTTTATCCTATAATGTAGCCTTGTACCTCTAAATCACAGGATATTTCCTCCTTAAAACAAAGTTCCTTTTTCTCCCCATCTTCCAGAGTCCAACTACTTGTTCCTTCCAACTAAGACAGTACTTTATCCTATAATGTAGCCTTGTACCTCTACATCAAAGGATATTTCCTCCTTAAAACAAAGTTCCTTTTTCTCCCCATCTTCCAGAGTCCAACTACTTGTTCCTTCCAACTAAGACAGTACTTTATCCTATAATGTAGCCTTGTACCTCTACATCAAAGGATATTTCCTCCTTAAAACAAAGTTCCTTTTTCTCCCCATCTTCCAGAGTCCAACTACTTGATCCTTCCAACTAAGACAGTACTTTATCCTATAATGTAGCCTTGTACCTCTACATCAAAGGATATTTCCTCCTTAAAACAAAGTTCCTTTTTCTCCCCATCTTCCAGAGTCCAACTACTTGTTCCTTCCAACTAAGACAGTACTTTATCCTATAATGTAGCCTTGTACCTCTACATCAAAGGATATTTCCTCCTTAAAACAAAGTTCCTTTTTCTCCCCATCTTCCAGAGTCCAACTACTTGTTCCTTCCAACTAAGACAGTACTTTATCCTATAATGTAGCCTTGTACCTCTACATCAAAGGATATTTCCTCCTTAAAACAAAGTTCCTTTTTCTCCCCATCTTCCAGAGTCCAACTACTTGATCCTTCCAACTAAGACAGTACTTTATCCTATAATGTAGCCTTGTACCTCTACATCAAGGATATTTCCTCCTTAAAACAAAGTTCCTTTTTCTCCCCATCTTCCAGAGTCCAACTACTTGTTCCTTCCAACTAAGACAGTACTTTATCCTATAATGTAGCCTTGTACCTCTACATCAAAGGATATTTCCTCCTTAAAACAAAGTTCCTTTTTCTCCCCATCTTCCAGAGTCCAACTACTTGTTCCTTCCAACTAAGACAGTACTTTATCCTATAATGTAGCCTTGTACCTCTACATCAAAGGATATTTCCTCCTTAAAACAAAGTTCCTTTTTCTCCCCATCTTCCAGAGTCCAACTACTTGTCCTTCCAACTAAGACAGTACTTTATCCTATAATGTAGCCTTGTACCTCTACATCAAAGGATATTTCCTCCTTAAAACAAAGTTCCTTTTTCTCCCCATCTTCCAGAGTCCAACTACTTGTTCCTTCCAACTAAGACAGTACTTTATCCTATAATGTAGCCTTGTACCTCTAAATCACAGGATATTTCCTCCTTAAAACAAAGTTCCTTTTTCTCCCCATCTTCCAGAGTCCAACTACTTGTCCTTCCAACTAAGACAGTACTTTATCCTATAATGTAGCCTTGTACCTCTACATCAAAGGATATTTCCTCCTTAAAACAAAGTTCCTTTTTCTCCCCATCTTCCAGAGTCCAACTACTTTTCCTTCCAACTAGACAGTACTTTATCCTATAATGTAGCCTTGTACCTCTACATCAAAGGATATTTCCTCCTTAAAACAAAGTTCCTTTTTCTCCCCATCTTCCAGAGTCCAACTACTTGTCCTTCCAACTAAGACAGTACTTTATCCTATAATGTAGCCTTGTACCTCTACATCAAAGGATATTTCCTCCTTAAAACAAAGTTCCTTTTTCTCCCCATCTTCCAGAGTCCAACTACTTGTTCCTTCCAACTAAGACAGTACTTTATCCTATAATGTAGCCTTGTACCTCTACATCAAAGGATATTTCCTCCTTAAAACAAAGTTCCTTTTTCTCCCCATCTTCCAGAGTCCAACTACTTGTCCTTCCAACTGAGACAGTACTTTATCCTATAATGTAGCCTTGTACCTCTACATCAAAGGATATTTCCTCCTTAAAACAAAGTTCCTTTTTCTCCCCATCTTCCAGAGTCCAACTACTTGTTCCTTCCAACTAAGACAGTACTTTATCCTATAATGTAGCCTTGTACCTCTACATCAAAGGATATTTCCTCCTTAAAACAAAGTTCCTTTTTCTCTCCATCTTCCAGAGTCCAACTACTTGATCCTTCCAACTAAGACAGTACTTTATCCTATAATGTAGCCTTGTACCTCTACATCAAAGGATATTTCCTCCTCAAAACAAAGTTCCTTTTTCTCCATCTTCCAGAGTCCAACTACTTGATCCTTCCAACTAAGACAGTACTTTATCCTATAATGTAGCCTTGTACCTCTACATCAAAGGATATTTCCTCCTCAAAACAAAGTTCCTTTTTCTCCATCTTCCAGAGTCCAACTACTTGTCCTTCCAACTGAGACAGTACTTTATCCTATAATGTAGCCTTGTACCTCTACATCAAAGGATATTTCCTCCTCAAAACAAAGTTCCTTTTTCTCTTCATCTTCCAGAGTCCAACTACTTGTCCTTCCAACTGAGACAGTACTTTATCCAATGATGTAGCCTTGTACCTCTACATCAAAGGATATTTCCTCCTCAAAACAAAGTTCCTTTTTCTCTTCATCTTCCATAGTCCAACTACTTGTCCTTCCAACTGAGTCAGTACTTTATCCAATGATGAAGGCCTGTACTCCTACATCAAAGGATATTTCCTCCTCAAAACAAAGTTCCTTTTTCTCTTCATCTTCCATAGTCCAACTACTTGTCCTTCCAACTGAGTCAGTACTTTATCCAATGATAAGGCCTGTACCTCCTACATCAAAGGATATTTCCTCCTCAAAACAAAGTTCCTTTTTCTTCATCTTCCATGGTCCAACTACTTGTCCTTCCAACTGAGTCAGTACTTTATCCAATGATAAGGCCTGTACCCTACATCAAAGGATATTTCCTCCTCAAAACAAAGTTCCTTTTTCTCCTCATCTTCTATGGTCCAACTACTTGGTCCTTCCCACTGAGTCAGTACTTTATCCAATGATAAGGCCTGTACCTCTACATCAAAGGATATTTCCTCCTCAAAACAAAGTTCCTTTTTCTCTCATCTTCATGGTCCAACTACTTGGTCCTTCCCAACTGAGTCAGTACTTTATCCAATGATAAGGCCTGTACCCTACATCAAAGGATATTTCCTCCTCAAAACAAAGTTCCTTTTTCTCTCATCTTCATGGTCCAACTACTTGGTCCTTCCCACTGAGTCAGTACTTTATCCAATGATGAAGGCCTGTACTCTACATCAAAGGATATTTCCTCCTCAAAACAAAGTTCCTTTTTCTCTCATCTTCATGGTCCAACTACTTGGTCCTTCCCACTGAGTCAGTACTTTATCCAATGATGAAGGCCTGTACTCCTACATCAAAGGATATTTCCTCCTCAAAACAAAGTTCCTTTTTCTCTTCATCTTCCATAGTCCAACTACTTGGTCCTTCCCAACTGAGTCAGTACTTTATCCAATGATGAAGGCCTGTACTCCTACATCAAAGGATATTTCCTCCTCAAAACAAAGTTCCTTTTTCTCTTCATCTTCTATGGTCCAACTACTTGGTCCTTCCAACTGAGTCAGTACTTTATCCAATGATGAAGGCCTGTACTCCTACATCAAAGGATATTTCCTCCTCAAAACAAAGTTCCTTTTTCTCTTCATCTTCCATAGTCCAACTACTTGGTCCTTCCCACTGAGTCAGTACTTTATCCAATGATGAAGGCCTGTACTCCTACATCAAAGGATATTTCCTCCTCAAAACAAAGTTCCTTTTTCTCTTCATCTTCCATAGTCCAACTACTTGGTCCTTCCAACTGAGTCAGTACTTTATCCAATGATGAAGGCCTGTACTCCTACATCAAAGGATATTTCCTCCTCAAAACAAAGTTCCTTTTTCTCTCCATCTTCCATAGTCCAACTACTTGTCCTTCCAACTGACAGTACTTTATCCTATAATGTAGCCTTGTACCTCTACATCAAAGGATATTTCCTCCTCAAAACAAAGTTCCTTTTTCTCTCCATCTTCCAGAGTCCAACTACTTGTCCTTCCAACTGACAGTACTTTATCCTATAATGTAGCCTTGTACCTCTACATCAAAGGATATTTCCTCCTCAAAACAAAGTTCCTTTTTCTCTCATCTTCCAGAGTCCAACTACTTGGTCCTTCCACTGAGTCAGTACTTTATCCTATAATGTAGGCCTGTACCTCTACATCAAAGGATATTTCCTCCTCAAAACAAAGTTCCTTTTTCTCCATCTTCCAGAGTCCAACTACTTGTCCTTCCAACTGAGTCAGTACTTTATCCAATGTAGGCCTGTACCTCTAATCAAAGGATATTTCCTCCTCAAAACAAAGTTCCTTTTTCTCCATCTTCCAGAGTCCAACTACTTGTCCTTCCAACTAAGACAGTACTTTATCCAATGATGAAGGCCTGTACTCTACATCAAAGGATATTTCCTCCTTCAAAACAAAGTTCCTTTTTCTCCATCTTCCAGAGTCCAACTACTTGTCCTTCCACTGAGTCAGTACTTTATCCAATGATAGGCCTTGTACCTCTACATCAAAGGATATTTCCTCCTCAAAACAAAGTTCCTTTTTCTCCCCATCTTCCAGAGTCCAACTACTTGGTCCTTCCAACTAAGACAGTACTTTATCCAATGATGAAGGCCTGTACTCTACATCAAAGGATATTTCCTCCTAAAACAAAGTTCCTTTTTCTCCCATCTTCCAGAGTCCAACTACTTGTCCTTCCAACTAAGACAGTACTTTATCCTATAATGTAGCCTTGTACCTCTAATCAAGGATATTTCCTCCTTAAAACAAAGTTCCTTTTTCTCCCATCTTCCAGAGTCCAACTACTTGTCCTTCCAACTAAGACAGTACTTTATCCTATAATGTAGCCTTGTACCTCTACATCAAAGGATATTTCCTCCTCAAAACAAAGTTCCTTTTTCTCCCATCTTCCAGAGTCCAACTACTTGTTCCTTCCAACTAAGACAGTACTTTATCCTATAATGTAGCCTTGTACCTCTACATCAAAGGATATTTCCTCCTTAAAACAAAGTTCCTTTTTCTCCCCATCTTCCAGAGTCCAACTACTTGTCCTTCCAACTAAGACAGTACTTTATCCTATAATGTAGCCTTGTACCTCTACATCAAAGGATATTTCCTCCTTAAAACAAAGTTCCTTTTTCTCCCCATCTTCCAGAGTCCAACTACTTGTTCCTTCCAACTAAGACAGTACTTTATCCTATAATGTAGCCTTGTACCTCTACATCAAAGGATATTTCCTCCTTAAAACAAAGTTCCTTTTTCTCCCCATCTTCCAGAGTCCAACTACTTGTCCTTCCAACTAAGACAGTACTTTATCCTATAATGTAGCCTTGTACCTCTACATCAAAGGATATTTCCTCCTTAAAACAAAGTTCCTTTTTCTCCCCATCTTCCAGAGTCCAACTACTTGTTCCTTCCAACTAAGACAGTACTTTATCCTATAATGTAGCCTTGTACCTCTAATCAAGGATATTTCCTCCTTAAAACAAAGTTCCTTTTTCTCCCCATCTTCCAGAGTCCAACTACTTGTCCTTCCAACTAAGACAGTACTTTATCCTATAATGTAGCCTTGTACCTCTACATCAAAGGATATTTCCTCCTTAAAACAAAGTTCCTTTTTCTCCCCATCTTCCAGAGTCCAACTACTTGTTCCTTCCAACTAAGACAGTACTTTATCCTATAATGTAGCCTTGTACCTCTACATCAAAGGATATTTCCTCCTTAAAACAAAGTTCCTTTTTCTCCCATCTTCCAGAGTCCAACTACTTGATCCTTCCAACTAAGACAGTACTTTATCCTATAATGTAGCCTTGTACCTCTACATCACAGGATATTTCCTCCTTAAAACAAAGTTCCTTTTTCTCCCATCTTCCAGAGTCCAACTACTTGTTCCTTCCAACTAAGACAGTACTTTATCCTATAATGTAGCCTTGTACCTCTACATCAAAGGATATTTCCTCCTTAAAACAAAGTTCCTTTTTCTCCCCATCTTCCAGAGTCCAACTACTTGATCCTTCCAACTAAGACAGTACTTTATCCTATAATGTAGCCTTGTACCTCTACATCAAAGGATATTTCCTCCTTAAAACAAAGTTCCTTTTTCTCCCCATCTTCCAGAGTCCAACTACTTGTTCCTTCCAACTAAGACAGTACTTTATCCTATAATGTAGCCTTGTACCTCTACATCAAAGGATATTTCCTCCTTAAAACAAAGTTCCTTTTTCTCCCCATCTTCCAGAGTCCAACTACTTGATCCTTCCAACTGACAGTACTTTATCCTATAATGATAGCCTTGTACCTCTAAATCAACAGGATATTTCCTCCTTAAAACAAAGTTCCTTTTTCTCCCCATCTTCCAGAGTCCAACTACTTGTTCCTTCCAACTAAGACAGTACTTTATCCTATAATGTAGCCTTGTACCTCTACATCAAAGGATATTTCCTCCTTAAAACAAAGTTCCTTTTTCTCCATCTTCCATAGTCCAACTACTTGATCCTTCCAACTGACAGTACTTTATCCTATAATGTAGCCTTGTACCTCTAAATCACAGGATATTTCCTCCTTAAAACAAAGTTCCTTTTTCTCCCATCTTCCAGAGTCCAACTACTTGTCCTTCCAACTAAGACAGTACTTTATCCTATAATGATAGCCTTGTACCTCTACATCAAAGGATATTTCCTCCTCAAAACAAAGTTCCTTTTTCTCCATCTTCCAGAGTCCAACTACTTGTCCTTCCAACTAAGACAGTACTTTATCCTATAATGTAGCCTTGTACCTCTACATCAAAGGATATTTCCTCCTCAAAACAAAGTTCCTTTTTCTCCATCTTCCAGAGTCCAACTACTTGTCCTTCCAACTAAGACAGTACTTTATCCTATAATGTAGCCTTGTACCTCTACATCAAAGGATATTTCCTCCTCAAAACAAAGTTCCTTTTTCTCCATCTTCCATGGTCCAACTACTTGGTCCTTCCACTGAGTCAGTACTTTATCCAATGATGAAGGCCTGTACTCCTACATCAAAGGATATTTCCTCCTCAAAACAAAGTTCCTTTTTCTCTTCATCTTCCAGAGTCCAACTACTTGGTCCTTCCCACTGAGTCAGTACTTTATCCAATGATGAAGGCCTGTACTCCTACATCAAAGGATATTTCCTCCTCAAAACAAAGTTCCTTTTTCTCTTCATCTTCCATGGTCCAACTACTTGGTCCTTCCAACTGAGTCAGTACTTTATCCAATGATGAAGGCCTGTACTCCTACATCAAAGGATATTTCCTCCTCAAAACAAAGTTCCTTTTTCTCTTCATCTTCCATGGTCCAACTACTTGGTCCTTCCCACTGAGTCAGTACTTTATCCAATGATGAAGGCCTGTACTCTACATCAAAGGATATTTCCTCCTCAAAACAAAGTTCCTTTTTCTCTTCATCTTCCATAGTCCAACTACTTGGTCCTTCCACTGAGTCAGTACTTTATCCAATGATGAAGGCCTGTACTCCTACATCAAAGGATATTTCCTCCTCAAAACAAAGTTCCTTTTTCTCTTCATCTTCCATGGTCCAACTACTTGGTCCTTCCACTAAGAGTCAGTACTTTATCCAATGATGAAGGCCTGTACTCTACATCAAAGGATATTTCCTCCTCAAAACAAAGTTCCTTTTTCTCCATCTTCCATGGTCCAACTACTTGGTCCTTCCCACTGAGTCAGTACTTTATCCAATGATGAAGGCCTGTACTCCTACATCAAAGGATATTTCCTCCTCAAAACAAAGTTCCTTTTTCTCTTCATCTTCCATAGTCCAACTACTTGGTCCTTCCCACTGAGTCAGTACTTTATCCAATGATGAAGGCCTGTACTCCTACATCAAAGGATATTTCCTCCTCAAAACAAAGTTCCTTTTTCTCTTCATCTTCTAGTCCAACTACTTGGTCCTTCCACTGAGTCAGTACTTTATCCAATGATGAAGGCCTGTACTCCTACATCAAAGGATATTTCCTCCTCAAAACAAAGTTCCTTTTTCTCTTCATCTTCCATAGTCCAACTACTTGGTCCTTCCCAACTGAGTCAGTACTTTATCCAATGATGAAGGCCTGTACTCCTACATCAAAGGATATTTCCTCCTCAAAACAAAGTTCCTTTTTCTCTTCATCTTCTATGGTCCAACTACTTGGTCCTTCCCACTGAGTCAGTACTTTATCCAATGATGAAGGCCTGTACTCCTACATCAAAGGATATTTCCTCCTCAAAACAAAGTTCCTTTTTCTCTTCATCTTCCATGGTCCAACTACTTGGTCCTTCCCACTGAGTCAGTACTTTATCCAATGATGAAGGCCTGTACTCCTACATCAAAGGATATTTCCTCCTCAAAACAAAGTTCCTTTTTCTCTTCATCTTCTATGGTCCAACTACTTGGTCCTTCCCACTGAGTCAGTACTTTATCCAATGATGAAGGCCTGTACTCCTACATCAAAGGATATTTCCTCCTCAAAACAAAGTTCCTTTTTCTCTCATCTTCCATGGTCCAACTACTTGGTCCTTCCCACTGAGTCAGTACTTTATCCAATGATGAAGGCCTGTACTCCTACATCAAAGGATATTTCCTCCTCAAAACAAAGTTCCTTTTTCTCTCATCTTCCATAGTCCAACTACTTGGTCCTTCCACTGAGTCAGTACTTTATCCAATGATAAGGCCTGTACTCTACATCAAAGGATATTTCCTTCAAAACAAAGTTCCTTTTTCTCTCATCTTCTGGTCCAACTACTTGGTCCTTCCACTGAGTCAGTACTTTATCCAATGATGAAGGCCTGTACTCTACATCAAAGGATATTTCCTCCTCAAAACAAAGTTCCTTTTTCTCTTCATCTTCCTAGTCCAACTACTTGTCCTTCCCAACTGAGTCAGTACTTTATCCAATGATGAAGGCCTGTACCTCCTACATCAAAGGATATTTCCTCCTCAAAACAAAGTTCCTTTTTCTCTTCATCTTCCATGGTCCAACTACTTGGTCCTTCCACTGAGTCAGTACTTTATCCAATGATGAAGGCCTGTACTCCTACATCAAAGGATATTTCCTCCTCAAAACAAAGTTCCTTTTTCTCTTCATCTTCCATAGTCCAACTACTTGGTCCTTCCCACTGAGTCAGTACTTTATCCAATGATGAAGGCCTGTACTCCTACATCAAAGGATATTTCCTCCTCAAAACAAAGTTCCTTTTTCTCTTCATCTTCCATGAGTCCAACTACTTGGTCCTTCCAACTAAGTCAGTACTTTATCCAATGATAAGGCCTGTACTCCTACATCAAAGGATATTTCCTCCTCAAAACAAAGTTCCTTTTCTCTCCATCTTCCATAGTCCAACTACTTGTTCCTTCCAACTCAGACAGTACTTTATCCTATAATGTAGCCTTGTACCTCTAAATCACAGGATATTTCCTCCTTAAAACAAAGTTCCTTTTTCTCTCCATCTTCCAGAGTCCAACTACTTGTTCCTTCCAACTAAGACAGTATTTATCCTATAATGTAGCCTTGTACCTCTAAATCACAGGATATTTCCTCCTTAAAACAAAGTTCCTTTTTCTCCTCATCTTCCAGAGTCCAACTACTTGTTCCTTCCAACTAAGACAGTACTTTATCCTATAATGTAGCCTTGTACCTCTACATCAAAGGATATTTCCTCCTTAAAACAAAGTTCCTTTTTCTCCCCATCTTCCAGAGTCCAACTACTTGTTCCTTCCAACTAAGACAGTACTTTATCCTCTAATGTAGCCTTGTACCTCTAAATCACAGGATATTTCCTCCTTAAAACAAAGTTCCTTTTTCTCCCCATCTTCCAGAGTCCAACTACTTGTTCCTTCCAACTAAGACAGTACTTTATCCTATAATGTAGCCTTGTACCTCTAAATCACAGGATATTTCCTCCTTAAAACAAAGTTCCTTTTTCTCCCCATCTTCCAGAGTCCAACTACTTGATCCTTCCAACTAGACAGTACTTTATCCTATAATATAGCCTTGTACCTCTAAATCACAGGATATTTCCTCATTAAAACAATGTTCCTTTTTCTCCCCATCTTCCAGAGTCCAACTACTTGTTCCTTCCAACTAAGACAGTACTTTATCCTATAATGTAGCCTTGTACCTCTACATCAAAGGATATTTCCTCCTTAAAACAAAGTTCCTTTTTCTCTCCATCATCCATAGTCCAACTACTTGATCCTTCCAACTGAGACAGTACTTTTTCCTATAATGTAGCCTTGTACCTCTAAATCACAGGATATTTCCTCCTTAAAACAAAGTTCCTTTTTCTCTCCATCATCCATAGTCCAACTACTTGATCCTTCCAACACAGACAGTACTTTATCCTATAATATAGCCTTGTACCTCTACATCAAAGGATATTTCCTCCTCAAAACAAAGTTCCTTTTTTTCTCCATCTTCCAGAGTCCAACTACTTGATCCTTCCAACTAAGACAGTACTTTATCCTATAATGTAGCCTTGTACCTCTACATCAAAGGATATTTCCTCCTCAAAACAAAGTTCCTTTTTTTCTCCATCTTCCAGAGTCCAACTACTTGATCCTTCCAACTGAGACAGTACTTTATCCTATAATGTAGCCTTGTACCTCTACATCAAAGGATATTTCCTCCTCAAAACAAAGTTCCTTTTTCTCTTCATCTTCCTAGTCCAACTACTTGTCCTTCCAACTGAGTCAGTACTTTATCCAATGATGAAGGCCTGTACTCCTACATCAAAGGATATTTCCTCCTCAAAACAAAGTTCCTTTTTCTTTCATCTTCATGGTCCAACTACTTGGTCCTTCCCACTGAGTCAGTACTTTATCCAATGATGAAGGCCTGTACCCTACATCAAAGGATATTTCCTCCTCAAAACAAAGTTCCTTTTTCTCTTCATCTTCATGGTCCAACTACTTGGTCCTTCCAACTGAGTCAGTACTTTATCCAATGATGAAGGCCTGTACTCCTACATCAAAGGATATTTCCTCCTCAAAACAAAGTTCCTTTTTCTCTTCATCTTCATGGTCCAACTACTTGGTCCTTCCCACTGAGTCAGTACTTTATCCAATGATGAAGGCCTGTACTCCTACATCAAAGGATATTTCCTCCTCAAAACAAAGTTCCTTTTTCTCTTCATCTTCCATAGTCCAACTACTTGGTCCTTCCACTGAGTCAGTACTTTATCCAATGATGAAGGCCTGTACCTCCTACATCAAAGGATATTTCCTCCTCAAAACAAAGTTCCTTTTTCTCTTCATCTTCCATGGTCCAACTACTTGGTCCTTCCACTGAGTCAGTACTTTATCCAATGATGAAGGCCTGTACTCTACATCAAAGGATATTTCCTCCTCAAAACAAAGTTCCTTTTTCTCTCATCTTCCATGGTCCAACTACTTGGTCCTTCCCACTGAGTCAGTACTTTATCCAATGATGAAGGCCTGTACTCCTACATCAAAGGATATTTCCTCCTCAAAACAAAGTTCCTTTTTCTCTTCATCTTCCATAGTCCAACTACTTGGTCCTTCCCACTGAGTCAGTACTTTATCCAATGATGAAGGCCTGTACTCCTACATCAAAGGATATTTCCTCCTCAAAACAAAGTTCCTTTTTCTCTTCATCTTCATGGTCCAACTACTTGGTCCTTCCAACTGAGTCAGTACTTTATCCAATGATGAAGGCCTGTACTCCTACATCAAAGGATATTTCCTCCTCAAAACAAAGTTCCTTTTTCTCTTCATCTTCCATGGTCCAACTACTTGGTCCTTCCCACTGAGTCAGTACTTTATCCAATGATGAAGGCCTGTACTCCTACATCAAAGGATATTTCCTCCTCAAAACAAAGTTCCTTTTTCTCTTCATCTTCCATGGTCCAACTACTTGGTCCTTCCACTGAGTCAGTACTTTATCCAATGATGAAGGCCTGTACTCCCTACATCAAAGGATATTTCCTCCTCAAAACAAAGTTCCTTTTTCTCTTCATCTTCCATGGTCCAACTACTTGGTCCTTCCCACTGAGTCAGTACTTTATCCAATGATGAAGGCCTGTACTCCTACATCAAAGGATATTTCCTCCTCAAAACAAAGTTCCTTTTTCTCTTCATCTTCTATGGTCCAACTACTTGGTCCTTCCCACTGAGTCAGTACTTTATCCAATGATGAAGGCCTGTACTCCTACATCAAAGGATATTTCCTCCTCAAAACAAAGTTCCTTTTTCTCTTCATCTTCCTAGTCCAACTACTTGGTCCTTCCCACTGAGTCAGTACTTTATCCAATGATGAAGGCCTGTACTCCTACATCAAAGGATATTTCCTCCTCAAAACAAAGTTCCTTTTTCTCTTCATCTTCCATAGTCCAACTACTTGGTCCTTCCACTGAGTCAGTACTTTATCCAATGATGAAGGCCTGTACTCTACATCAAAGGATATTTCCTCCTCAAAACAAAGTTCCTTTTTTCTTCATCTTCATGGTCCAACTACTTGGTCCTTCCACTGAGTCAGTACTTTATCCAATGATGAAGGCCTGTACTCTACATCAAAGGATATTTCCTCCTCAAAACAAAGTTCCTTTTTCTCTTCATCTTCCTATGGTCCAACTACTTGGTCCTTCCCACTGAGTCAGTACTTTATCCAATGATGAAGGCCTGTACTCCTACATCAAAGGATATTTCCTCCTCAAAACAAAGTTCCTTTTTCTCTTCATCTTCCATGGTCCAACTACTTGGTCCTTCCACTGAGTCAGTACTTTATCCAATGATGAAGGCCTGTACTCCTACATCAAAGGATATTTCCTCCTCAAAACAAAGTTCCTTTTTCTCTTCATCTTCCATAGTCCAACTACTTGGTCCTTCCCACTGAGTCAGTACTTTATCCAATGATGAAGGCCTGTACTCCTACATCAAAGGATATTTCCTCCTCAAAACAAAGTTCCTTTTTCTCTTCATCTTCCTAGTCCAACTACTTGGTCCTTCCAACTAAGTCAGTACTTTATCCAATGATAAGGCCTGTACTCCTACATCAAAGGATATTTCCTCCTCAAAACAAAGTTCCTTTTTCTCTCCATCTTCCATAGTCCAACTACTTGTTCCTTCCAACTCAGACAGTACTTTATCCTATAATGTAGCCTTGTACCTCTAAATCACAGGATATTTCCTCCTTAAAACAAAGTTCCTTTTTCTCCCATCTTCCAGAGTCCAACTACTTGTTCCTTCCAACTAAGACAGTATTTATCCTATAATGTAGCCTTGTACCTCTACATCACAGGATATTTCCTCCTTAAAACAAAGTTCCTTTTTTCTCCTCATCTTCCAGAGTCCAACTACTTGTTCCTTCCAACTAAGACAGTACTTTATCCTATAATGTAGCCTTGTACCTCTACATCAAAGGATATTTCCTCCTTAAAACAAAGTTCCTTTTTCTCCCCATCTTCCAGAGTCCAACTACTTGTTCCTTCCAACTAAGACAGTACTTTATCCTCTAATGTAGCCTTGTACCTCTAAATCACAGGATATTTCCTCCTTAAAACAAAGTTCCTTTTTCTCCCCATCTTCCAGAGTCCAACTACTTGTTCCTTCCAACTAAGACAGTACTTTATCCTATAATGTAGCCTTGTACCTCTAAATCACAGGATATTTCCTCCTTAAAACAAAGTTCCTTTTTCTCCCCATCTTCCAGAGTCCAACTACTTGATCCTTCCAACTAGACAGTACTTTATCCTATAATATAGCCTTGTACCTCTAAATCACAGGATATTTCCTCCATTAAAACAAGTTCCTTTTTCTCCCCATCTTCCAGAGTCCAACTACTTGTTCCTTCCAACTAAGACAGTACTTTATCCTATAATGTAGCCTTGTACCTCTACATCAAAGGATATTTCCTCCTTAAAACAAAGTTCCTTTTTCTCTCCATCATCCATAGTCCAACTACTTGATCCTTCCAACTGAGACAGTACTTTATCCTATAATGTAGCCTTGTACCTCTAAATCACAGGATATTTCCTCCTTAAAACAAAGTTCCTTTTTCTCTCCATCTTCCATAGTCCAACTACTTGATCCTTCCAACACAGACAGTACTTTATCCTATAATATAGCCTTGTACCTCTACATCAAAGGATATTTCCTCCTCAAAACAAAGTTCCTTTTTCTCCATCTTCCAGAGTCCAACTACTTGATCCTTCCAACTAAGACAGTACTTTATCCTATAATGTAGCCTTGTACCTCTACATCAAAGGATATTTCCTCCTCAAAACAAAGTTCCTTTTTTTCTCCATCTTCCAGAGTCCAACTACTTGATCCTTCCAACTGAGACAGTACTTTATCCTATAATGTAGCCTTGTACCTCTACATCAAAGGATATTTCCTCCTCAAAACAAAGTTCCTTTTTCTCTTCATCTTCCATGAGTCCAACTACTTGATCCTTCCAACTGAGTCAGTACTTTATCCAATGATGAAGGCCTGTACTCCTACATCAAAGGATATTTCCTCCTCAAAACAAAGTTCCTTTTTCTCTTCATCTTCTATGGTCCAACTACTTGGTCCTTCCCACTGAGTCAGTACTTTATCCAATGATGAATGGCCTTGTACCTCCTACATCAAAGGATATTTCCTCCTCAAAACAAAGTTCCTTTTTCTCTTCATCTTCCATAGTCCAACTACTTGTCCTTCCAACTGAGTCAGTACTTTATCCAATGATGAAGGCCTGTACTCTACATCAAAGGATATTTCCTCCTCAAAACAAAGTTCCTTTTTCTCTCATCTTCATGGTCCAACTACTTGGTCCTTCCCACTGAGTCAGTACTTTATCCAATGATGAAGGCCTGTACCCTACATCAAAGGATATTTCCTCCTCAAAACAAAGTTCCTTTTTCTTTCATCTTCCATAGTCCAACTACTTGGTCCTTCCAACTGAGTCAGTACTTTATCCAATGATGAAGGCCTGTACCCTACATCAAAGGATATTTCCTCCTCAAAACAAAGTTCCTTTTTCTCTTCATCTTATGGTCCAACTACTTGGTCCTTCCCACTGAGTCAGTACTTTATCCAATGATGAAGGCCTGTACTCTACATCAAAGGATATTTCCTCCTCAAAACAAAGTTCCTTTTTCTCTCATCTTCATGGTCCAACTACTTGGTCCTTCCCACTGAGTCAGTACTTTATCCAATGATGAAGGCCTGTACTCCTACATCAAAGGATATTTCCTCCTCAAAACAAAGTTCCTTTTTCTCTTCATCTTCCATAGTCCAACTACTTGGTCCTTCCCACTGAGTCAGTACTTTATCCAATGATGAAGGCCTGTACTCCTACATCAAAGGATATTTCCTCCTCAAAACAAAGTTCCTTTTTCTCTTCATCTTCTATGGTCCAACTACTTGGTCCTTCCAACTGAGTCAGTACTTTATCCAATGATGAAGGCCTGTACTCCTACATCAAAGGATATTTCCTCCTCAAAACAAAGTTCCTTTTTCTCTTCATCTTCCATGGTCCAACTACTTGGTCCTTCCCACTGAGTCAGTACTTTATCCAATGATGAAGGCCTGTACTCCTACATCAAAGGATATTTCCTCCTCAAAACAAAGTTCCTTTTTCTCTTCATCTTCCATAGTCCAACTACTTGGTCCTTCCCACTGAGTCAGTACTTTATCCAATGATGAAGGCCTGTACTCCTACATCAAAGGATATTTCCTCCTCAAAACAAAGTTCCTTTTTCTCTTCATCTTCATAGTCCAACTACTTGGTCCTTCCCACTGAGTCAGTACTTTATCCAATGATGAAGGCCTGTACTCCTACATCAAAGGATATTTCCTCCTCAAAACAAAGTTCCTTTTTTCTTCATCTTCTATGGTCCAACTACTTGGTCCTTCCCACTGAGTCAGTACTTTATCCAATGATGAAGGCCTGTACTCCTACATCAAAGGATATTTCCTCCTCAAAACAAAGTTCCTTTTTTCTTCATCTTCCATGGTCCAACTACTTGGTCCTTCCCACTGAGTCAGTACTTTATCCAATGATGAAGGCCTGTACTCCTACATCAAAGGATATTTCCTCCTCAAAACAAAGTTCCTTTTTCTCTTCATCTTCCATAGTCCAACTACTTGGTCCTTCCCACTGAGTCAGTACTTTATCCAATGATGAAGGCCTGTACTCCTACATCAAAGGATATTTCCTCCTCAAAACAAAGTTCCTTTTTCTCTTCATCTTCTATGGTCCAACTACTTGGTCCTTCCCACTGAGTCAGTACTTTATCCAATGATGAAGGCCTGTACTCCTACATCAAAGGATATTTCCTCCTCAAAACAAAGTTCCTTTTTCTCTTCATCTTCTATGGTCCAACTACTTGGTCCTTCCCACTGAGTCAGTACTTTATCCAATGATGAAGGCCTGTACTCCTACATCAAAGGATATTTCCTCCTCAAAACAAAGTTCCTTTTTCTCTTCATCTTCCATAGTCCAACTACTTGGTCCTTCCCACTGAGTCAGTACTTTATCCAATGATGAAGGCCTGTACTCCTACATCAAAGGATATTTCCTCCTCAAAACAAAGTTCCTTTTTCTCTTCATCTTATGGTCCAACTACTTGGTCCTTCCCACTGAGTCAGTACTTTATCCAATGATGAAGGCCTGTACTCCTACATCAAAGGATATTTCCTCCTCAAAACAAAGTTCCTTTTTCTCTTCATCTTCTATGGTCCAACTACTTGGTCCTTCCCACTGAGTCAGTACTTTATCCAATGATGAAGGCCTGTACTCCTACATCAAAGGATATTTCCTCCTCAAAACAAAGTTCCTTTTTCTCTCCATCTTCCATAGTCCAACTACTTGTTCCTTCCAACTCAGACAGTACTTTATCCTATAATGTAGCCTTGTACCTCTAAATCACAGGATATTTCCTCCTTAAAACAAAGTTCCATTTTCTCCCATCTTCCAGAGTCCAACTACTTGTTCCTTCCAACTAAGACAGTACTTTATCCTATAATGTAGCCTTGTACCTCTACATCACAGGATATTTCCTCCTTAAAACAAAGTTCCTTTTTCTCCTCATCTTCCAGAGTCCAACTACTTGTTCCTTCCAACTAAGACAGTACTTTATCCTATAATGTAGCCTTGTACCTCTACATCAAAGGATATTTCCTCCTTAAAACAAAGTTCCTTTTTCTCCCCATCTTCCAGAGTCCAACTACTTGTTCCTTCCAACTAAGACAGTACTTTATCCTCTAATGTAGCCTTGTACCTCTAAATCACAGGATATTTCCTCCTTAAAACAAAGTTCCTTTTTCTCCCCATCTTCCAGAGTCCAACTACTTGTTCCTTCCAACTAAGACAGTACTTTATCCTATAATGTAGCCTTGTACCTCTAAATCACAGGATATTTCCTCCTTAAAACAAAGTTCCTTTTTCTCCCCATCTTCCAGAGTCCAACTACTTGATCCTTCCAACATAGACAGTACTTTATCCTATAATATAGCCTTGTACCTCTAAATCACAGGATATTTCCTCATTAAAACAAGTTCCTTTTTCTCCCCATCTTCCAGAGTCCAACTACTTGTTCCTTCCAACTAAGACAGTACTTTATCCTATAATGTAGCCTTGTACCTCTACATCAAAGGATATTTCCTCCTTAAAACAAAGTTCCTTTTTCTCTCCATCTTCCATAGTCCAACTACTTGATCCTTCCAACTGAGACAGTACTTTTATCCTATAATGTAGCCTTGTACCTCTAAATCACAGGATATTTCCTCCTTAAAACAAAGTTCCTTTTTCTCTCCATCTTCCATAGTCCAACTACTTGATCCTTCCAACACAGACAGTACTTTATCCTATAATATAGCCTTGTACCTCTACATCAAAGGATATTTCCTCCTCAAAACAAAGTTCCTTTTTCTCCATCTTCCAGAGTCCAACTACTTGATCCTTCCAACTAAGACAGTACTTTATCCTATAATGTAGCCTTGTACCTCTACATCAAAGGATATTTCCTCCTCAAAACAAAGTTCCTTTTTCTCCATCTTCCAGAGTCCAACTACTTGATCCTTCCAACTGAGACAGTACTTTATCCTATAATGTAGCCTTGTACCTCTACATCAAAGGATATTTCCTCCTCAAAACAAAGTTCCTTTTTCTCTTCATCTTCCAGAGTCCAACTACTTGATCCTTCCAACTGAGTCAGTACTTTATCCAATGATAAGGCCTGTACTCCTACATCAAAGGATATTTCCTCCTCAAAACAAAGTTCCTTTTTCTCATCTTCTATGGTCCAACTACTTGGTCCTTCCCACTGACAGTACTTTATCCAATGATAATGGCCTTGTACCTCTACATCAAAGGATATTTCCTCCTCAAAACAAAGTTCCTTTTTCTCTTCATCTTCCATAGTCCAACTACTTGATCCTTCCAACTGAGTCAGTACTTTATCCAATGATGAAGGCCTTGTACTCTACATCAAGGATATTTCCTCCTTCAAAACAAAGTTCCTTTTTCTCTCCATCTTCCATGGTCCAACTACTTGGTCCTTCCCACTGAGTCAGTACTTTATCCAATGATGAAGGCCTTGTACCTCTACATCAAAGGATATTTCCTCCTCAAAACAAAGTTCCTTTTTCTCCATCTTCCAGAGTCCAACTACTTGGTCCTTCCAACTGAGTCAGTACTTTATCCAATGATGAAGGCCTGTACCTCTACATCAAAGGATATTTCCTCCTCAAAACAAAGTTCCTTTTTCTCTTCATCTTCCAGAGTCCAACTACTTGGTCCTTCCAACTGAGTCAGTACTTTATCCAAATGAAGGCCTGTACTCTACATCAAAGGATATTTCCTCCTCAAAACAAAGTTCCTTTTTTCTTCATCTTCATGGTCCAACTACTTGGTCCTTCCCACTGAGTCAGTACTTTATCCAATGATGAAGGCCTGTACTCCTACATCAAAGGATATTTCCTCCTCAAAACAAAGTTCCTTTTTCTCTTCATCTTCCATAGTCCAACTACTTGGTCCTTCCCACTGAGTCAGTACTTTATCCAATGATGAAGGCCTGTACTCCTACATCAAAGGATATTTCCTCCTCAAAACAAAGTTCCTTTTTCTCTTCATCTTCATGGTCCAACTACTTGTGTCCTTCCTAACTGAGTCAGTACTTTATCCAATGATGAAGGCTGTACTCCTACATCAAAGGATATTTCCTCCTCAAAACAAAGTTCCTTTTTTCTTCATCTTCTATGGTCCAACTACTTGGTCCTTCCCACTGAGTCAGTACTTTATCCAATGATGAAGGCCTGTACTCCTACATCAAAGGATATTTCCTCCTCAAAACAAAGTTCCTTTTTCTCTTCATCTTCCATAGTCCAACTACTTGGTCCTTCCACTGAGTCAGTACTTTATCCAATGATGAAGGCCTGTACTCCCTACATCAAAGGATATTTCCTCCTCAAAACAAAGTTCCTTTTTCTCTTCATCTTCATGGTCCAACTACTTGGTCCTTCCCATGAGTCAGTACTTTATCCAATGATGAAGGCCTGTACTCCTACATCAAAGGATATTTCCTCCTCAAAACAAAGTTCCTTTTTCTCTTCATCTTCTATGGTCCAACTACTTGGTCCTTCCCACTGAGTCAGTACTTTATCCAATGATGAAGGCCTGTACTCCTACATCAAAGGATATTTCCTCCTCAAAACAAAGTTCCTTTTTCTCTTCATCTTCCATAGTCCAACTACTTGGTCCTTCCCACTGAGTCAGTACTTTATCCAATGATGAAGGCCTGTACTCCTACATCAAAGGATATTTCCTCCTCAAAACAAAGTTCCTTTTTCTCTTCATCTTCTATGGTCCAACTACTTGGTCCTTCCCACTGAGTCAGTACTTTATCCAATGATGAAGGCCTGTACTCCTACATCAAAGGATATTTCCTCCTCAAAACAAAGTTCCTTTTTCTCTTCATCTTCATGGTCCAACTACTTGGTCCTTCCCACTGAGTCAGTACTTTATCCAATGATGAAGGCCTGTACTCCTACATCAAAGGATATTTCCTCCTCAAAACAAAGTTCCTTTTTCTCTTCATCTTCTATGGTCCAACTACTTGGTCCTTCCCACTGAGTCAGTACTTTATCCAATGATGAAGGCCTGTACTCCTACATCAAAGGATATTTCCTCCTCAAAACAAAGTTCCTTTTTCTCTTCATCTTCCATGGTCCAACTACTTGGTCCTTCCCACTGAGTCAGTACTTTATCCAATGATGAAGGCCTGTACTCCTACATCAAAGGATATTTCCTCCTCAAAACAAAGTTCCTTTTTTCTTCATCTTCTATGGTCCAACTACTTGGTCCTTCCCACTGAGTCAGTACTTTATCCAATGATGAAGGCCTGTACTCCTACATCAAAGGATATTTCCTCCTCAAAACAAAGTTCCTTTTTTCTTCATCTTCTATGGTCCAACTACTTGGTCCTTCCCACTGAGTCAGTACTTTATCCAATGATGAAGGCCTGTACTCCTACATCAAAGGATATTTCCTCCTCAAAACAAAGTTCCTTTTTCTCTTCATCTTCCATAGTCCAACTACTTGGTCCTTCCCACTGAGTCAGTACTTTATCCAATGATGAAGGCCTGTACTCTACATCAAAGGATATTTCCTCCTCAAAACAAAGTTCCTTTTTTCTTCATCTTCATGGTCCAACTACTTGGTCCTTCCCACTGAGTCAGTACTTTATCCAATGATGAAGGCCTGTACTCTACATCAAAGGATATTTCCTCCTCAAAACAAAGTTCCTTTTTCTCTTCATCTTCCATGGTCCAACTACTTGGTCCTTCCCACTGAGTCAGTACTTTATCCAATGATGAAGGCCTGTACTCCTACATCAAAGGATATTTCCTCCTCAAAACAAAGTTCCTTTTTCTCTTCATCTTCCATGGTCCAACTACTTGGTCCTTCCACTGAGTCAGTACTTTATCCAATGATGAAGGCCTGTACTCCTACATCAAAGGATATTTCCTCCTCAAAACAAAGTTCCTTTTTCTCTTCATCTTCCATAGTCCAACTACTTGGTCCTTCCCACTGAGTCAGTACTTTATCCAATGATGAAGGCCTGTACTCCTACATCAAAGGATATTTCCTCCTCAAAACAAAGTTCCTTTTTCTCTTCATCTTCCTAGTCCAACTACTTGGTCCTTCCACTGAGTCAGTACTTTATCCAATGATAAGGCCTGTACTCCTACATCAAAGGATATTTCCTCCTCAAAACAAAGTTCCCTTTTCTCTCCATCTTCCATAGTCCGATTACTTGTTCCTTCCAACTCAGACAGTACTTTATCCTATAATGTAGCCTTGTACCTCTAAATCACAGGATATTTCCTCCTTAAAACAAAGTTCCATTTTCTCTCCATCTTCCAGAGTCCAACTACTTGTTCCTTCCAACTAAGACAGTATTTATCCTATAATGTAGCCTTGTACCTCTACATCACAGGATATTTCCTCCTTAAAACAAAGTTCCTTTTTCTCCTCATCTTCCAGAGTCCAACTACTTGTTCCTTCCAACTAAGACAGTACTTTATCCTATAATGTAGCCTTGTACCTCTACATCAAAGGATATTTCCTCCTTAAAACAAAGTTCCTTTTTCTCCCCATCTTCCAGAGTCCAACTACTTGTTCCTTCCAACTAAGACAGTACTTTATCCTCTAATGTAGCCTTGTACCTCTAAATCACAGGATATTTCCTCCTTAAAACAAAGTTCCTTTTTCTCCCCATCTTCCAGAGTCCAACTACTTGTTCCTTCCAACTAAGACAGTACTTTATCCTATAATGTAGCCTTGTACCTCTAAATCACAGGATATTTCCTCCTTAAAACAAAGTTCCTTTTTCTCCCCATCTTCCAGAGTCCAACTACTTGATCCTTCCAACATAGACAGTACTTTATCCTATAATATAGCCTTGTACCTCTAAATCAGGATATTTCCTCATTAAAACAATGTTCCTTTTTCTCCCCATCTTCCAGAGTCCAACTACTTGTTCCTTCCAACTAAGACAGTACTTTATCCTATAATGTAGCCTTGTACCTCTACATCAAAGGATATTTCCTCCTTAAAACAAAGTTCCTTTTTCTCTCCATCATCCATAGTCCAACTACTTGATCCTTCCAACTGAGACAATACTTTTTCCTATAATGTAGCCTTATACCTCTAAATCACAGAATATTTCCTCCTTAAAACAAAGTTCCTTTTTCTCTCCATCATCCATAGTCCAACTACTTGATCCTTCCAACACAGACAGTACTTTATCCTATAATATAGCCTTGTACCTCTACATCAAAGGATATTTCCTCCTCAAAACAAAGTTCCTTTTTTTCTCCATCTTCCAGAGTCCAACTACTTGATCCTTCCAACTAAGACAGTACTTTATCCTATAATGTAGCCTTGTACCTCTACATCAAAGGATATTTCCTCCTCAAAACAAAGTTCCTTTTTTTCTCCATCTTCCAGAGTCCAACTACTTGATCCTTCCAACTGAGACAGTACTTTATCCTATAATGTAGCCTTGTACCTCTACATCAAAGGATATTTCCTCCTCAAAACAAAGTTCCTTTTTCTCTTCATCTTCTATGGTCCAACTACTTGGTCCTTCCCACTGAGTCAGTATTTATCCAATGATGAAGGCCTGTACTCCTACATCAAAGGATATTTCCTCCTCAAAACAAAGTTCCTTTTTCTCTTCATCTTCTATGGTCCAACTACTTGGTCCTTCCCACTGAGTCAGTACTTTATCCAATGATGAAGGCCTGTACTCCTACATCAAAGGATATTTCCTCCTCAAAACAAAGTTCCTTTTTCTCTTCATCTTCCATAGTCCAACTACTTGTCCTTCCAACTGAGTCAGTACTTTATCCAATGATGAAGGCCTGTACTCCTACATCAAAGGATATTTCCTCCTCAAAACAAAGTTCCTTTTTCTTCATCTTCTATGGTCCAACTACTTGGTCCTTCCCACTGAGTCAGTACTTTATCCAATGATGAAGGCCTGTACCCTACATCAAAGGATATTTCCTCCTCAAAACAAAGCTCCTTTTTCTCTTCATCTTCCATAGTCCAACTACTTGGTCCTTCCCACTGAGTCAGTACTTTATCCAATGATGAAGGCCTGTACCCTACATCAAAGGATATTTCCTCCTCAAAACAAAGTTCCTTTTTCTCTTCATCTTCATGGTCCAACTACTTGGTCCTTCCCACTGAGTCAGTACTTTATCCAATGATGAAGGCCTGTACTCTACATCAAAGGATATTTCCTCCTCAAAACAAAGTTCCTTTTTCTCTCATCTTCTGGTCCAACTACTTGGTCCTTCCCACTGAGTCAGTACTTTATCCAATGATGAAGGCCTGTACTCCTACATCAAAGGATATTTCCTCCTCAAAACAAAGTTCCTTTTTCTCTTCATCTTCCATAGTCCAACTACTTGGTCCTTCCCACTGAGTCAGTACTTTATCCAATGATGAAGGCCTGTACTCCTACATCAAAGGATATTTCCTCCTCAAAACAAAGTTCCTTTTTCTCTTCATCTTCTATGGTCCAACTACTTGGTCCTTCTAATGAGTCAGTACTTTATCCAATGATGAAGGCCTGTACTCCTACATCAAAGGATATTTCCTCCTCAAAACAAAGTTCCTTTTTCTCTTCATCTTCCATGGTCCAACTACTTGGTCCTTCCCACTGAGTCAGTACTTTATCCAATGATGAAGGCCTGTACTCCTACATCAAAGGATATTTCCTCCTCAAAACAAAGTTCCTTTTTCTCTTCATCTTCCATAGTCCAACTACTTGGTCCTTCCCACTGAGTCAGTACTTTATCCAATGATGAAGGCCTGTACTCCTACATCAAAGGATATTTCCTCCTCAAAACAAAGTTCCTTTTTCTCTTCATCTTCCATAGTCCAACTACTTGGTCCTTCCCACTGAGTCAGTACTTTATCCAATGATGAAGGCCTGTACTCCTACATCAAAGGATATTTCCTCCTCAAAACAAAGTTCCTTTTTTCTTCATCTTCTATGGTCCAACTACTTGGTCCTTCCCACTGAGTCAGTACTTTATCCAATGATGAAGGCCTGTACTCCTACATCAAAGGATATTTCCTCCTCAAAACAAAGTTCCTTTTTTCTTCATCTTCTATGGTCCAACTACTTGGTCCTTCCCACTGAGTCAGTACTTTATCCAATGATGAAGGCCTGTACTCCTACATCAAAGGATATTTCCTCCTCAAAACAAAGTTCCTTTTTCTCTTCATCTTCCATAGTCCAACTACTTGGTCCTTCCACTGAGTCAGTACTTTATCCAATGATGAAGGCCTGTACTCCCTACATCAAAGGATATTTCCTCCTCAAAACAAAGTTCCTTTTTCTCTTCATCTTCATGGTCCAACTACTTGGTCCTTCCCTAATGAGTCAGTACTTTATCCAATGATGAAGGCCTGTACTCCTACATCAAAGGATATTTCCTCCTCAAAACAAAGTTCCTTTTTCTCTTCATCTTCTATGGTCCAACTACTTGGTCCTTCCCACTGAGTCAGTACTTTATCCAATGATGAAGGCCTGTACTCCTACATCAAAGGATATTTCCTCCTCAAAACAAAGTTCCTTTTTCTCTTCATCTTCCATAGTCCAACTACTTGGTCCTTCCACTGAGTCAGTACTTTATCCAATGATGAAGGCCTGTACTCCTACATCAAAGGATATTTCCTCCTCAAAACAAAGTTCCTTTTTCTCTTCATCTTCCATGGTCCAACTACTTGGTCCTTCCCACTGAGTCAGTACTTTATCCAATGATGAAGGCCTGTACTCCTACATCAAAGGATATTTCCTCCTCAAAACAAAGTTCCTTTTTCTCTTCATCTTCTATGGTCCAACTACTTGGTCCTTCCCACTGAGTCAGTACTTTATCCAATGATGAAGGCCTGTACTCCTACATCAAAGGATATTTCCTCCTCAAAACAAAGTTCCTTTTTCTTCATCTTCCATAGTCCAACTACTTGTCCTTCCAACTGAGTCAGTACTTTATCCAATGATGAAGGCCTGTACTCTACATCAAAGGATATTTCCTCCTCAAAACAAAGTTCCTTTTTTCTTCATCTTCCATGGTCCAACTACTTGGTCCTTCCAACTGAGTCAGTACTTTATCCAATGATGAAGGCCTGTACCTCTACATCAAAGGATATTTCCTCCTCAAAACAAAGTTCCTTTTTCTTCATCTTCCATAGTCCAACTACTTGGTCCTTCCCACTGAGTCAGTACTTTATCCAATGATGAAGGCCTGTACTCTACATCAAAGGATATTTCCTCCTCAAAACAAAGTTCCTTTTTTCTTCATCTTCCATGGTCCAACTACTTGTCCTTCCAACTGAGTCAGTACTTTCTCCAATGATGAAGGCCTGTACTCCTACATCAAAGGATATTTCCTCCTCAAAACAAAGTTCCTTTTTCTCTTCATCTTCCAGAGTCCAACTACTTGTCCTTCCAACTGAGTCAGTACTTTATCCAATGATGAAGGCCTGTACTCCTACATCAAAGGATATTTCCTCCTCAAAACAAAGTTCCTTTTTCTCTTCATCTTCCATGGTCCAACTACTTGGTCCTTCCACTGAGTCAGTACTTTATCCAATGATGAAGGCCTGTACTCCTACATCAAAGGATATTTCCTCCTCAAAAAAAGTTCCTTTTTCTTCATCTTCTATGGTCCAACTACTTGGTCCTTCCCACTGAGTCAGTACTTTATCCAATGATGAAGGCCTGTACTCTACATCAAAGGATATTTCCTCCTCAAAACAAAGTTCCTTTTTCTCTCATCTTCCATAGTCCAACTACTTGGTCCTTCCCACTGAGTCAGTACTTTATCCAATGATGAAGGCCTGTACTCTACATCAAAGGATATTTCCTCCTTCAAAACAAAGTTCCTTTTTCTCCCATCTTCCATAGTCCAACTACTTGGTCCTTCCCACTGAGTCAGTACTTTATCCAATGATAAGGCCTGTACTCTACATCAAAGGATATTTCCTCCTCAAAACAAAGTTCCTTTTTCTCTTCATCTTCCATAGTCCAACTACTTGGTCCTTCCCAACTGAGTCAGTACTTTATCCAATGATGAAGGCCTGTACTCCTACATCAAAGGATATTTCCTCCTCAAAACAAAGTTCCTTTTTCTCCATCTTCCAGAGTCCAACTACTTGTCCTTCCCACTGAGTCAGTACTTTATCCAAATGAAGGCCTTGTACCTCTACATCAAAGGATATTTCCTCCTCAAAACAAAGTTCCTTTTTTCTTCATCTTCTATGGTCCAACTACTTGGTCCTTCCCACTGAGTCAGTACTTTATCCAATGATGAAGGCCTGTACTCCTACATCAAAGGATATTTCCTCCTCAAAACAAAGTTCCTTTTTTCTTCATCTTCTATGGTCCAACTACTTGGTCCTTCCCACTGAGTCAGTACTTTATCCAATGATGAAGGCCTGTACTCCTACATCAAAGGATATTTCCTCCTCAAAACAAAGTTCCTTTTTCTCTTCATCTTCCATAGTCCAACTACTTGGTCCTTCCCACTGAGTCAGTACTTTATCCAATGATGAAGGCCTGTACTCCTACATCAAAGGATATTTCCTCCTCAAAACAAAGTTCCTTTTTCTCTCATCTTCTATGGTCCAACTACTTGGTCCTTCCCACTGAGTCAGTACTTTATCCAATGATGAAGGCCTGTACTCCTACATCAAAGGATATTTCCTCCTCAAAACAAAGTTCCTTTTTCTCCATCTTCCATAGTCCAACTACTTGGTCCTTCCCACTGAGTCAGTACTTTATCCAATGATGAAGGCCTGTACTCTACATCAAAGGATATTTCCTCCTCAAAACAAAGTTCCTTTTTCTCTTCATCTTCCTAGTCCAACTACTTGGTCCTTCCCACTGAGTCAGTACTTTATCCAATGATGAAGGCCTGTACTCCTACATCAAAGGATATTTCCTCCTCAAAACAAAGTTCCTTTTTCTCTTCATCTTCTAGTCCAACTACTTGGTCCTTCCCACTGAGTCAGTACTTTATCCAATGATGAAGGCCTGTACTCCTACATCAAAGGATATTTCCTCCTCAAAACAAAGTTCCTTTTTCTCTTCATCTTCCATAGTCCAACTACTTGGTCCTTCCCACTGAGTCAGTACTTTATCCAATGATGAAGGCCTGTACTCCCACATCAAAGGATATTTCCTCCTCAAAACAAAGTTCCTTTTTCTCTTCATCTTCCTAGTCCAACTACTTGGTCCTTCCAACTGAGTCAGTACTTTATCCAATGATGAAGGCCTGTACTCCTACATCAAAGGATATTTCCTCCTCAAAACAAAGTTCCTTTTTCTCTTCATCTTCCATAGTCCAACTACTTGGTCCTTCCCACTGAGTCAGTACTTTATCCAATGATGAAGGCCTGTACTCCTACATCAAAGGATATTTCCTCCTCAAAACAAAGTTCTTTTTTCTCTTCATCTTCCATAGTCCAACTACTTGGTCCTTCCCACTGAGTCAGTACTTTATCCAATATGAAGGCCTGTACTCCTACATCAAAGGATATTTCCTCCTCAAAACAAAGTTCCTTTTTCTCTTCATCTTCTATGGTCCAACTACTTGGTCCTTCCCACTGAGTCAGTACTTTATCCAATGATGAAGGCCTGTACTCCTACATCAAAGGATATTTCCTCCTCAAAACAAAGTTCCTTTTTCTCTTCATCTTCCATGGTCCAACTACTTGGTCCTTCCCACTGAGTCAGTACTTTATCCAATGATGAAGGCCTGTACTCTACATCAAAGGATATTTCCTCCTCAAAACAAAGTTCCTTTTTCTCTTCATCTTCCATAGTCCAACTACTTGGTCCTTCCAACTGAGTCAGTACTTTATCCAATGATGAAGGCCTGTACTCCTACATCAAAGGATATTTCCTCCTCAAAACAAAGTTCCTTTTTCTTTCATCTTCTATGGTCCAACTACTTGGTCCTTCCACTGAGTCAGTACTTTATCCAATGATGAAGGCTTGTACTCCTACATCAAAGGATATTTCCTCCTCAAAACAAAGTTCCTTTTTCTCTTCATCTTCATGGTCCAACTACTTGGTCCTTCCCACTGAGTCAGTACTTTATCCAATGATGAAGGCCTGTACTCCTACATCAAAGGATATTTCCTCCTCAAAACAAAGTTCCTTTTTCTCTTCATCTTCCATAGTCCAACTACTTGGTCCTTCCCACTGAGTCAGTACTTTATCCAATGATGAAGGCCTGTACTCCTACATCAAAGGATATTTCCTCCTCAAAACAAAGTTCCTTTTTCTCTTCATCTTCCATAGACCAACTACTTGGTCCTTCCACTGAGTCAGTACTTTATCCAATGATGAAGGCCTGTACTCCTACATCAAAGGATATTTCCTCCTTAAAAACAAAGTTCCTTTTTCTCTTCATCTTCTATGGTCCAACTAGTTGGTCCTTCCCACTGAGTCAGTACTTTATCCAATGATGAAGGCCTGTACTCCTACATCAAAGGATATTTCATCCTCAAAATAAAGTTCCTTTTTCTCCTCATCTTCTATGGTCCAACTACTTAGTCCTTCCCACTGAGTCAGTACTTTATCCAATGATGAAGGCCTGTACTCCTACATCAAAGGATATTTCCTCCTCAAAACAAAGTTCCTTTTTCTCTTCATCTTCCGTAGACCAACTACTTTGTCCTTCCAACTGAGTCAGTACTTTATCCAATGATGAAGGCCTGTACTCCTACATCAAAGGATATTTCTTCTTCAAAACAAAGTTCCTTTTTCTCTTCATCTTCTATGGTCCAACTAGTTGGTCCTTCCCACTGAGTCAGTACTTTATCCAATGATGAAGGCCTGTACTCCTACATCAAAGGATATTTCCTCCTCAAAACAAAGTTCCTTTTTCTCTTCATCTTCCATATTCCAACTACTTGGTCATTCCAACTGAGTCAGTACTTTATCCAATGATGAAGGCCTGCACTCCTACTTCAAAGGATATTTCCTCCTCAAAACAAAGTTCCTTTTTCTCTTCATCTTCCATAGTCCAACTACTTGGTCCTTCCAACTGAGTCAGTACTTTATCCAATGATGAAGGCCTGTACTCTTACATCAAAGGATATTTCCTCCTCAAAACAAAGTTCCTTTTTCTCTTCATCTTCCATAGTCCAACTACTTGGTCCTTCCAACTGAGTCATTACTTTATCCAATGATGAAGGCCTGTACTCCTACATCAAAGGATATTTCCTCCTCAAAACAAAGTTCCTTTTTCTCTTCATCTTCCATAGTCCAACTACTTGGTCCTTCCAACTGAGTCAGTACTTTATCCAATGATGAAGGCCTGCACTCCTACTTCAAAGGATATTTCCTCCTCAAAACAAAGTTCCTTTTTCTCTTCATCTTCTATGGTCCAACTACTTCATCTTTCCCACTGAGTCAGTACTTTATCCAATGATGAAGGCCTGTACTCCTACATCAAAGGATATTTCCTCCTCAAAACAAAGTTCCTTTTTCTCTTCATCTTCCATAGTCCAACTACTTGGTCCTTCCCACTGAGTCAGTATTTTTTTTATTTTGTATTTGTTTTAGGTTTATTTTATTTATTTATTTATTTAATTTTTTTTTTTGCTGCTTCTCTTCCTCCTTCTCTTCATCCTCTTGCTGCTGCTCTTTTTTTTTTTGTTTTTTGTTTTTTGTTTTTGTATTACTCTTGTGTGTGTGTTTTTTTTTTTTTTGCTGCTTCTCTTCCTCCTTCTCTTCATCCTCTTGCCGCTGCTCCTTTTTTTTTTTTCTTTTGCTGCTTCTGTTCCTCCTTCTCTTCATCCTCTTGCTGCTGCTCATTTTTTTTTTTTTTTTTGTATTTTTTTCAGTTTTTTTTTCTTGCTGCTTCTCTTCCTCTTTCTCTTCATTCTCTTGCTGCTGCTCCTTTTTTTTTTATATTTGTATTTTTTTTTAGGTTTTTTTGGTTTTTTTTTTTTGCTGCTTCTCTTCTTCCTTCTCTTCATCCTCTTGCTGCTGCTCCTTTTTTTTTGTATTTTTTTTTGTATTTTTTTCAGGTTTTTTGTTTTCTTTTTGCTGCTTCTCTTCCTCCTTCTCTTCCTCGTCTTTGCTGCTGCTCCTTTTTTTTTCTTCTTTTTCTTTATATTTTTTAGGTGTTTTTTTTTTTTTTTTTTTTTTTTTTGCTGCTTCTCCTCCTCCTTCTCTTCCTCTTCTTGTTGCTGCTCCTTTATTTTTTTTCTTTTTCTGGTGGCGATATTATAATCACCATTTTTTTTTCTTTTTGGTGGGGATACTATACTCCCCATTTTTTTTTTTTTTTTTTTTTTGGTGGCGATGATATAATCACAATTTTTTTTTCTTGTGGCGATATTATAATCACCATTTTTTTTTTTTTGGTGGCGATATTATAATCACATTTTTTTTATTTTTTTTATTTTTTTGTGGCGATATTATAATCACCATTTATTTTTTTTTTGGTGGCGATATTGTAATCACCATTTTTTTTTTTTTGTGGCGATATTATAATCACCATTTTTTTTTTTTGGTGGCAATATTATAATTACCATTTTTTTTTTTTTTTTTTTTGGTGGCTATATTATAATCACCATTATTCTTCTTTTTTTGGTGGCGATATTATAATCACTATTTTTTTTTTTTTTTTTTTTTTGTGGCGATATTATAATCACATTTTTTTTTTGGTGGCGATATTATAAACACCATTTTTTTTTTGGTGGCGATATTATAATCACTATTTTTTTTTTCTTTTTTGTGGTGGTATTATAATCACCATTTTTTTTTTTGTGGCGATATTATAATCACCATTTTTTATTTTTTTTTTTTTTGGTGGCGATATTATAATCACCATTTCTTTGTTTTTTGTTTTTTTTTTTTGGTGGCGATATTATGATAACTTTTTTTTTTTTTTTTTTTTTGGTGGTGATATTATAATCACCATTTTTTTGGTTTTTTGTTTTTTTTTGGTAGCGATATTATAATCACCATTTTTTTTTTTAGTGGCGATATTATAATCACCATTTTTTTTTTTTTTTTTTTGGTGGCGATATTATAATCACCAATTTTTTGTTTTTGTTTTTTTGGTGGCGATATTATAATCACTTATTTTTTTTTTTTGGTGGCGATATTATAATCACCTTTTTTTTTTTTTTTTTTTTGGTGGCGATATTATAATCACCATTTTTTTTTTTTTTTTTGGTGGCAATATTATAATCACCATTTTTTTGTTTTTTGTTTTTTTTGGTGGCGATATTATAATCACCATTTTTTTGTTTTTTGTTTTTTTTTTGGTGGCAATATTATAATCACCAATTTTTTGTTTTTGTTTTTTTGGTGGCGATATTATAATCACTTATTTTTTTTTTTTTGGTGGCGATATTATAATCACCATTTTTTTTTTTTTTTTTTTTTGGTGGCGATATTATAATCACCATTTTTTTTTTTTTTTTTTTTTTTGTGGCAATATTATAATCACCATTTTTTTGTTTTTTGTTTTTTTTGGTGGCGATATTATAATCACCATTTTTTTGTTTTTTGTTTTTTTTTTTGGTGGCGATATTATGATCACCAATTTTTTTTTTTTTTTTTTTTTGGTGGCGATATTATAATCACCATTTTTTTTTTTTTTTGGTGGCGATATTATAATCATTTTTTATTTTTTTTTTTTTTTTTGGTGGCGATATTATAATCACCATTTTTTTGTTTTTTGTTTTTTTTGGTGGCGATATTATAATCACCAATTTTTTTTTTTTTTTGTGGCGATATTATAATCACCATTTTTTTTTTTTTTTTTTTTTGGTGGCGATATAATCACCATTTTTTTTTTTTTTTTTTTTTTTTGGTGGCGATATTATAATCACCATTTTTTTGTTTTTTTGTTTTTTTTTGGTGGCGATATTATAATCACCATTTTTTTGTTTTTTGTTTTTTTTTGGTGGCGATATTATAATCATTTTTTTTTTTTTTTTTTTGGTGGCAATATTATAATCACCATTTTTTTGTTTTTTATTTTTTTTGGTGGCGATATTATAATCACCATTTTTTTTTCTTTTTTTTTGCTGCTTCTCCTCCTCTTCTTCCTCTGTCTGCTGCTCTTTTTTTTTTCTTTTCTATTTTTTATTATTATTTTTTTTTTCTTTTGCTGCATCTGTTCCTGGTGTTTCTCACGACCCCCAGCTGTTGGCAGATTCTGCTCTCTCTCATAACTGATGCTGTTAGCTACTATCAATTGTAGCTGCTAATTACTGCTGCTGTTAGCTGCAGTCTCTGCTATTGCTTGCTGTTGTATGCTGCAACGTTGCTTTCGGCTACTAGCTGCTGCTATTTGCTACTGCAAGCTGCTGTTGCTAGTGCTGCTGCTTGCTGCTGCTACTGCTGCTCTTGCTTGCGGCTGCAGCTGCTGCTTACTGCTGCTTTTGCAGATTGCTGCTGCTGCTGCTTTTGCTAGCTGCTGCTGCTGCTGCTTTTGCTAGCTGCTGCTGCTGCTGCTTACTGCTGCTTCTGCAGACTGCTGCTTCAGCTGCTTTTGCTAGCTGCAGCTGCTGCTACCTTTGATAGCTGCTGCTGCTTTTGCTAGCTGCTGCTGCTGCTGCAGCCTGCTGTAGCTGCTGCTCGCTTCTGCTGCAGCCGCTCACTACTGCAACTGTTGCT